>NC_138740.1:37316352-37518852 GCF_965113295.1 Leuciscus leuciscus
CAACAGGTAAAAACGGACAATTGTTGAAGCATAGTAGGCTAAATATTTGTGCGCACATGTGAGAGACTTTTTTGGGGGGGGGGGATACCACACATAAAATCACTATTATCTGTCAGATATCACGGTAATGGGAAAATAAATCACACGTGACAGCCATTGACGGTTAAACGGCGAAAAGCTGTCTCGAAGAAACAGCGCGAGCGGCCAGTCAGAAAACTTAGCCAATCAGAAAACGTTACTCATTTTCTTTAATAAATAAATAAATTGTGGAGGGCGGGTTTTGTAGATGGATTATGTTATTAATTGTTATATAATCATGTTTGGAAATAATTTTAGCCTTAAATCTAGGTCACACTCAACATTTCTTTGGACATGGCAACAAACAGGATATGATGTCACGTTTTAAGGCTTCTGTTTTTAATAAATAATTAATGACATAAAAAAAAATGTCATGCTATGTCTAAAACGTTCCAATAAAACCACAGGTAGGCACAAAAAAAAATTGTAATAAAAAAATATATATATATATATATATATATATATATATATATATATATCACCCCAAAATTTGTAAATATACACAAGGCTACCATTTAAAGGTTTGCGGTCAGTAAGATTTAAGACAGCACAACTGTTGACAACATTGATAATCTTAAGAAATATTTATTGAGCAGAAAATCAGCATATTAGAATGATTTCTGAAGGATCATGTGACACTGGAGTAATGATGCCGAAATTTAGCAATTCACAAATAGCACTATTTTTGCTGTATTTTTTATCAAATAAATGCCAAAAAAATGTAAAGCATTTTACAGACAGGTATTTTTGAACGGTAGGCTACTATCTGTCTACTGTGTATCTTTCCGCAAACCTGCAACTCTGGGGTTTGTGTTCAGTTACTGTAAGATGTCAATATGAGATGTTTTTTCTTGCATTGATTTGCATAATGATTTGTGACTAGTCTTTTCTTTCTTGCATCTATTAAATCATCTAGGCTTTACCATTCTTTAGCAAAGAAGCCTATATCTTGAGTATGTCTAAAACCTGATCATTTTTACCTTTGCGTGTAGTATATATAGCCTAGGTTAAAAAACAAAACAAAGCTTGTCCGAATGTTTGCGTAACATCCTTTGCTGGCTAGGATATTCCACAATCTTGTTTAAAGTTTGACAGTGACTCTCTTGTTCAGCTGCCAAAATACAAGATGAACTGAATGTCATGAGAAAGTGCAAAGTTAAAAGCAGCTCTGATGCAGCATTTCATTTCAAAGAGCCAAAGCCTGAAAGGTAAACTTACATAGCACTCTTTTGTAAGAGCACTCTCGCTGTAAGCAATGGTATTTCTTTCTAGAAATGCAAATCTAGTTAGTATACCAAGTTCTGAAGTCACAAGCTCATTCCCACTGATTTGAATCGTTGTTTTCAGTGCTCTAGCATTCGCTTGTCATGGTTTTTGGCTGTGACTTTACAAATGTTTGACATTTGCTCGGTTACATTGTTGCTCGATTACTGAGGAATTTTGATTGATTTATTCATAGATGAATAAACATTGTGAAAGGTCTATCAGTAAGTAACCTACTTCTAGCCAAAGGTCATATTGACATGGACTATTTTGACATGCACTTTTCCCATTAACCGATCATTTTTCCCTTACAAAAATTGTGTTCAACAACCGTAACCACAAATAACTTTTTGAGTAAAAAAAAAGATGGAAATAGCGAGAAAAGATTATACGTTCTTTCCTAAAAGAATTCCCATATACATTTTTTATCAGTTGAAAGCACATGTGACGCGGCTAATGCATTTTCGTTCTCTTTTTAGGTGAATGTCAGGATGGAAAGCGTTGCAGCGAATCCGGTAACCTCTCAGACACAGACAACATGCTCCTTCCCACTGAGATATCAGAGAAAGACCTGAATGAAAGCACTCTCAAGGACTTGGAGGAGATTACAGATGAGCTTCTAACAGACTTAGAACCTGAAATGCGAGACAAAACGGATTCCGATCTGGATCAGTGGGTAGAAATGGATCCTGATGAAAACACAGAATGTGAGGATCATATTCAGCATGAGGATGATGATGGTGGATATGAGGTTGTGGCTGATGTGAGTGTGCGATCGACGCAATTAGATTGCCAGAGTGAGGAAATTGCGGAATATCTCGACAAATCTGAGACGGGACTGAGTGTAGACACCGATGAACCATCTGAAACTGAAAGCGCTCAGGAGTTCATTTATCAGAGACATCATCAAGTAACTTCAGACCAAGCGGTTAAACAATCCAATCCTGGGAAGATCCGATTAGAGGAAAACAACAAGACGTCAGCGGTGGAGGAAGCCAGCAAGAAGTTTGAAGATCACCATGACTGCCGTTTTCCACGAACAAATAACTTCGATTGCTGTTGCTATGACAATAAGACTATGATGAACCACAGCAACAGGTTTGACTTCCACAACTACTTGGGTTTCCACACTGATAATACCTTCCTCGTTGGGTCTGCAACACAGGTGAGCCTCTCACACGAGTCTGGTGAGAAGAAAACCAATGAAGAAAATGCGTCAATTGAGGAGAATCATGAAAAGAATGAGATCAGCATCATGGACGCCATCATGGACAATAACGAGTGGCTAATCGTAGGTGCGTCAGAGTTCAGAGATCTTCCCTGGCTTACGCCAACTGCAACCAGCACCGAAGAAAAACAGACGCAGCTGGAAAAAGAAGGCCAAGTCAAGACTGGTTTAGCCAAAGAGGACGAAGAACCGGCGAATAAAAGAGTAGCGACTGTTATGCCTTTATCGCAAGTGGTTAACGTAACCTTCAGGATTCACTACATCACGTTCTCTCCTAGCCAGCTGGTGGCTGTTACCGGGAGCCTGCAGGAGTTGGGGGCCTGGGAGAGTTTCATTCCACTCCACAGAGCCAAGGACGGGTTCTGGGCCAACACGATCACCCTCCCCGTGGAGAGCCAGGTGGAGTGGAAATTCGTCCTGGTGGAAGATGGAAGGATCTCTCGCTGGGAGGAGTGTGGAAACCGTTATCTCTTTTTAACTAGCCAAGATGAAGAAGTCTATCTTGACAAGTGCTGGGGATGTTGCTGAACTCAGAGGTGATTATCTACTACACTCTTAAAAATAAAGGTTCTTTAATGGCATCTATGGTTCCATGAAGCACCCTTAACATCCATGGAACCTTTCCATTATGTTCTTTGCACTAATAAAAAAAAAATGGGAAAAAAAACTGTTCATCAAAAGGTTCTTTGAGGAACCCAGAATGGTTCTTCTATGGCATTGCTGCAAAAACCACCCTTTAGAACCTTTATTTTTAAGATTGTATGGCTGCACGATTAATACAAAAATATAAAAAATGAAATCACAGTATGACTGCAATATGGCTGCTCCACATGATCTCCATCTCTTCATCTGCTCTGAGTTTGGGTCGCTTTAACATGTATTTGGGAACGCAACATGCGCCAGTCTTACCATACTTGTGATGAGAAGCGATTTTCAACAAAAGACAAACTTTGAGGGGATCCGTCAAAATAAATGATTGGTTTAATGTTTAAAAAAAATTATAATTAGGACAGCCATAAATATCAGTATTATAATTTTACAGTTGTACATTTTTTATTATTATATTATTTTATCTAAATACTCTAATTTCTTATTGTTTTAATTAGTATTTTTTATCATTTGATTTAGTTATAATAAAAATTCTAATATTATAATTGTTATGTAACAATATTGATATAAAATCATAAAATTCTGGTCAAATTGTGCTATCCTACTAACAAGCACAGCATCCCTGAATTTTTTTTAATTACATTTTAAATCACAATTGCAAATTATATCAAATATTGCAATTAGCCCCCCCCCCCCAATTCGTGCAGCCATACTATCTTCTTCAAACTCTATACAGCAATAATAATCCTTAGTGCATTATTGAAATCCAATACAGTATGTAAGATTATATTATAATGTTATTGATTATTAATGAATTGTTTTAATAAAGCATGAGGCTGTGGAACTGTTACTATAGCAATAATATTATAACATTTCAAATATGCATTTTTTTACGTCAATAAATGATATGTGTGTTGATTATATCCAACTGTACTGAAAACTATAATCCTGTAACAGCGGTGTACCAAAATTGAGAAAATCCACAAAAAATTCCTTCATGCATAAGGGAAAAATCCTAATGCTTCCAGAGGTTGAAACATCTTTTTTGAAGTGTGTCTCCATTCTGAGAATGTTTTGTGTGTGTAGTGTTATTCTAATCTTTAATATTGCAACAATCACACAGATCTTTTCATGATCTCACTCTTATATTTAACTTTAGGCTGGAAACATACTCTATGCAAGTGCACAGATGCCTGGTTGAATGAATGAATGAATGAATGTTTGGTGCAAATATGCAGTCTCAGTGCACATATAAGAAACCTCAGTTCTCAGGTGGAGTTTCCTTCAAATATTACTGAATTTGTTATTCAGGTTTCTAGCTATGCACTTGTTGACTTTGACTAACGTAACCTGTTAATCTAAAAGAGAAAACTGAATGCTGAAGAAGTCAATAAGTGCTAATTTCCGCTTTAACACCCCCTGTGGCGACCCTGACACTGTGTCCGAAATCGAATACTTCCCTACTATATAGTATGTGAAAAACAGTACGCAAACAGAGTGTAGTATGTCCGAATGCATATGCGAAAAACATTGAGCAAAAAGTCGCCGGATGACCTACTAATTCTCCTAAACAGGCTTTCCTGTAGCTTAAACAGTAGAGCGTTGGCGCTTGCAACACCAAGGTCATGGGTTCGATTCCCAGGGAAAGCAAAAACTGATAACAATGCAAAAATGTGTACCTTGGAAAGCAATGTATGTCGCTTTGGATAAAAGCGTCTGCCAAATGCATAAATGTAATTCCGGCGAGATTCTGAAGTCCGCATTTGATAGACACTTTACTATCCCATGAGGCGACGGGAGAGGATTTATGAATGGCAGTGAAGCGACCTGGTAGGTCAACTGACTGTAACAACATGACATTCATAACAACAATTTCATTCATACTATACAGAACGATTTCGGAAGCAGCGTGAGAATACAACATGTAGGCCTAGTTATTCTGCATTTCTTCACACTAAGAAAAAAATAGTTATTCCTGGAAAGGTTTCGCTGTGAAAAACCCCTTTTGGAACCTTTATTTTTAAGAGTGTTGCTCTGTCTCGACAGTATTTGATCTAAAAGAGAAAACTGAATGCAGAAGAAGTCCATTTTCGCTAATGCCAGCTATAGCGCCCCTTGTGGTGACACTGAGAATACAACGTGTAGTTATACTGCATTTTTAATTGGTCGGACACATTTCAGAACACTTTTTAGCTTGAATTGCTAGAAACTTTAGCGTTAACTTACTTGCATAGAGTATCTTTCGGGCCTGTGATATGATTGTCCAGTATGCTTTGAATGCTTTGTGAACTGCTTGAGCAATGCAGAACACCGACCTGCCAAAAACCACGGTTTTCTTTGTAGCAGTTTGGCATCCTATATACTCTGACTCTAATATGTTAAATGCTGACATAAAAATCAGCTTACTCTTTCCAAATTCCAGCCTGGACTGTTTGCATACAGCCATTCTCTAAATCACAAGCTAAACGGCTGCTGTACCTTTGATTCTATATTTGTTTGCCATCACTGTCAACTGCATGTTAAACACTCTAGTCCTTACAGAGATTTTATGCTTTTTATTTTAGGTAGCAATTAATTAAAAAAATAAAATACATTTGAATATATTTTTATTGTTTCACAACGACTGCCTTAAAATGAATAACCTTTGCTGCTTACACTTTTGACTGAACATGTTTATGTGTATGTTGGCTGTTTTTGTTTTTCTGTGAAATTCAGGTGTAATACTGTTTCTGACCTTTAAACGTATGTTTAACTTGTCAATCAGTAAATGTCACTCAGCAAATGACTTAATTCAATAAAGTAAATGATTATATTAACAATTTGTTGCTCACTGTATTTTAAAATTTTCACTTAAGGAAAATACTGTAATATTATATATATATATACTGCCCGGCCCAAAAAATGTAAAGTCACTGTTTGGATTTAAATAGGAAAATATTTAAGAGTCTATGTCTATGATTGGATCATTATTGCAGTGATTATTATGTTTCTACATGTTATATGTTTTGCAACAGTTGCCAAACATACACAACAGGAGTGTGTAGCTTTTCATTTCTTAAACATCCATGTATGAAGACACATCATGTTCATATTCCAGGATGACAATGTCAAGATTCATCAGGCTCAAACTGTGAAAGAATGGTTGTGAGGAGCATGAAGAATCATTTCCACACATGAATCGGCTCCTCTGAGTTCAGATCTTAAACTCACTGAAAGTGTTTGGGATGTGCTGGAGGAGACTTTACAGAGTGCTGGACTCTTGCACTGCCAATACAAGATCTTGACCAAACATTGATGCACCTCTTGATGGAAATAACATCACAACATTTATTTCCATCAAGAGGCACACACATTTTTTGGTCAAGATCTTGTATTGTCAATGCAAGAGTCCAGCACTCTGTAAAGTCTCCTCCAGCACATCCCAAAGACTACCTGAGCCTTTTACAAAACCATCATGGCTTAGGGTAAAGATCATGATCAAAACAATTAAAACTGTAAACTGGAACACTAATCTTCCTTTTGGATTAAATTGTGTTTATCTTCTCAGCACAAGTCGAAGAGATGATTACAGAAGCACAACACAATTGTCAAAACTTGCTAAAATCAATACTTTCTTGGCCAAGTCTTGAACATACAGTTGGGCTTGAATGCGAATGATTCTTGGTGTCCTTGACATGCGGACAATATGATAAACTACCATAATCACAAACTCAACGTTGCTGTCCTAATGAAAATGAAAGGGAAATGAATCATGTCCTCTTCACTGACTGTGTTATATTGCAGTGCTTATTTGCTTCAGTCCACTGCAGCACTATTCGCTGTTTTAATCCCCAAACACACAGTGACTTTGGCCTCGGACAGGATCATGAAACATTTATAGGTTCAAAGGAAGTTTGAGTCGGATGTGATGGAACATTCTATATGTAATGCAATATTTCATATTCTTCTTCATGACATTATTTCATTCCTTGTATTCTTTTTTTCCCCTCAGAGAATTTGCTATGCATGTGTGACAGAGAAACAGATCTAGAGGAGTTTGCCAGTGCACCAAAGGCATGTAAATGATTCATTTGACCAAAAGAGAAGTAATTTAAGGTCAGAAAACTGACATACTTAGAAAAGAGAGATAACAGGGCCTAAAAAATGAAAACCAGTTGGCTTACACAGTTAAATGCCAGTCAAAGCAAATGCAATGCAGTCTAGAAATCTTAAACATCTGAACTGTTCAGTTTGGGGTCAGTAAGATTATTGTAAAAAAAAAAATTTAATAAAAAATCTCTACTGCTCACCAAGGCTTTATTTATTTTATGAAAAATACAGTAAAAACAGTAATATTGTGAAATATTATTTCGATTTAAAATGAATATATTGTAAAATGTAATTTATTCCTGTGATGCAAAGCTGAATTTTCAGCATCATTACTCCAGTCTTCAGTGTCACATGATCCTTCAGAAATCATTCTAATATGATGATTTGCTGCTCAAGAAACATTTCTGGTTATTATCAAAGGTTTGTTGAAACCGCAATAGGTTTTTCAGGATTCTTCGTTGAGCAACTTATAAACTGCCTTGCGACAGTAAATACACTAAGTCATCTAAATGGAGTTTTGAAGAGGCTCCAGACAGAGATAGAAAGGGGGTCATCTCTGAATATCCCAGCCCTCCTCGGAGAGAACGGACTTCTGACTCTAGTCTAAAACAGGTTTAGCTTTCGGTGACCTAGTTTATCTTTTCAGAAGAAAAGCTTAAACCAGCCTAAAGTGCCCGTAGTTTGCTTCCAAGTTTGTTTTCACTGGTCAGGCTGGTCTATTTCTTTGGTTAGACACTGGAAGACTAGCAAACTACTCAAGGCTAGTTTAAGCATCTTGGGGTCTTTTTTTTTTGTTTTGTTTTCAGGATAACTAAGTTTGACTCAATGCACATTTTAAAATGGGCACTGAAAATGGGATGCTGATTGGTCAATACAGTGTTCCAGTCATGTTGCTAAATAGACAAAATAGATGCAAAATGTTTAGTTCAAAGCACAGAATAGATGGTAGCTAACTGATAACATTTGTTTATCTATCCATATCTGTCAAGCATTGCATACAATATTTGATTAAAATCAGGTGTGATGGTCCACACTGACCATTACAAAAACTGTGATATGGCACTGTTTGATTGCCATATTCATATTCATCAATAGTGCTTAAGGTACTTCAAAAAATCTGTGGTATTACCATTATGGGAGCGTCCAAAACATTTTCCATGGTAAATTGTATGGTAATACTTTTTGTAAGGAGTGCGTATAGTATCTGTATTAATTTGTGTATTAGGGGAGTTTGAATACAGTTTGCATTATTCTGTTGATCAGCATGCAGTTCAGATACTCTAGAGTGTGTTTATTTTAAAGGTGTTTAAGTGTGTGTGTTAAGCAGAAAGAGTTGCTATTGCTTTTAATAGAAATCTCATTTACACCTTTCAGGCTTCACTATATTCCCCTGTGAGTTTCTATGACAAACAAATTTACAGCCAATTGACACCAGAGAGAAGGGACTTACTCAAATATGCAACAGCCAAAGGGGAGTTTATGTATCATATGCCAAGGTATGACATTTTAGAGCTATGCAAAGGTGCAGTTGTGTTGCAGGGTTTGACCTCTGACCTCTGTATATACTGTATCTCTGGTATAGGGCTTGATCACCTTGAGCCATAGATGATTTATGGGCTGTGTTTGAGTATTTACACATATATATAGTTCACTTAAATGTTATTGAAAGACGTCTCTTTTGCTCATCAAGACTGCATTTATTTGATAAAAAATACAGCAAAAACAATAAAATTGTGAAATATTATTACAATTTAAAATAACTGTTTTGTATAAGGATATATATTAAAATGTAATTTATTCCTGTGATCAAAGCTGAATTTTCGGCATCATTACTCCGGTTTTCAGTGTCACATGATCCTTCAGAAATCATTCTAGATTTGCTGCTCAACATTTCTTATTATAATGTTTCAGGATTTAGGATATAACGTTCAAAAGAACAGCATTTATTTTGAAATATACTATATTTACTGTCACTTTTGATCAATTTAATGCATCCTTCTTGCTGAATAAAATGACTCATTATAAAAACTAAATCTTACATCAAATGTTTGAATGGTATGTGACATAGGTCTATCTTATCAGTGATGAATTAGGGGATAACAACCCTGCCTTGTATCCCAAAGGTCTTCCGTTCTAACCCTGCTAAAGGATGATTCATGAACTGAAGAGTTGCTCAGTTACCTAATCCCCACTGTGCCCTTGGGCTCCAGGGGAACTGTCCCTGCAGCAAGTACACTGGGTGTCAGCACAACACTAAAATTGTTTAAAGGAACAGTTTACAACAGAACTTCTGTCATTATTTATTGACCCTCCCATTGTGAAAAAGAAGTACACTTTAGCATTCATAAAAAAATAAAAAATAATAAAAAATTGATTCACCGGCGTCATGTGGACAGAAGAGGTCATTAAAATTACACTTATGATAGTATGATTAAGTATATTTGAAACTAAAGAGACTATATAGATATAGTGGCTATACTGGCTGTGAGACTGAATCCCTTTTCTTTGCATTACACATTGACATTACAGTACAGAACAGCTCTCTCTGCATTATCCTGAACATTGTAGAAACATTTCGAGTGTCACTGAACAGAAGAGAGCCTCAGGAGCGAGGATAAACGTCACCTCCTTTTGATTTTCCTGACAAAATTGTCCCGAGTCCTTCACATGAAAATCAGTATAGGCTTTCTTAGACAACTTAGGAAGTCAGGGAAGGTCTCATTTTTTAAGTTGTTACAAACTGTTGGCAACAAAAATATGATGAATACATGAAATGCTTACATAGCCCCAATAACAATTACATTATTATTTGCTAAAACACTTCCATCCATTGTTGATCTCAAGTCTAATTTGTGTTAATTCAGATATGCCGCTTAAAGACATCCATAACTACATCACACTTATGCTGATCCCCAATTACAAACACACACACACACACACACATTAAAATTGATGTGCCTCCATATAGAAACTCACACACTTAAGGCAAGCATTACTGGCTTTAATGGAAATTCTCTGCACTTGAGACTATTAATAAAACATATCTCTCTCTCATATTGCCCCATGACTGCTGTTGCCCTTCAACAGACCCCGCTATAAAAGGATAGCATGTGAATGAAAGGCCAGACCACAGAAATAGCCTGGATAACATAGCAAGCCCACAGCGCTGACGGCCTTTAGTGAGCTATATCTGCTCCATTTATTCAATAAAGGGAGAAGATTACACTGCAAAATGTATCTTTAATTATGTAATTCCAGCATGATTTTTACCATCACCACCACAGAACTTCTATGCAAAAATGTAGACTAATTAAGTTTTGATACCTTATTTCATTAATGATGCACTAGAAGCTGGTACGTTGAACCAATTTCCAAGTAAAAAAAAAAGATGTACAGCTATTTCATCATTTCACTGCAAGCAAGTTCATTGACTTGATGTGTTTCAGGAGGGTTTGCTGAGTAAGGACTCATTGAGCACACTGTGATCACATGAACACTGAAACTGAATACTGAAACCCCGCTATGGGTTTGTCACTGAGTGTGTTTGCAAGCTGATAATTATAAAGCAATCAGCTTAATCAATAAACCTGACAACACAAGAAAACCATTTGATTTGAAAGGATCTTGTTTTCCTCTAGTTTTGATGTCAAAACAAACAGCATTCTCGCTTACACACACTGAATAATAGTGTTTACATGCAGATCCAAATCGGGGTAAAGGCCACAAATCCACTTGCACAGATTGTTTTTCCCATGCAGGTCAAGTCTCTTCTGCTCACCAAGGAAGCATTTATTTGATCAAAAATACATTAAAAACAGTAATATTGTGGGTTTTTCTTGTGTTTTTTATTTTTTTTACAATAACTGTTTTTTATTTTATTTTAATATATTTTTAAAAGTCATTTTCTTTTGTGATGGCAAAGCTGAATTTTCAGCGTCATTACTCTAGTCTTTAGTGTCACATCGTACAAGTTGTTGCTCGATTATTGTTGAACAATTATTAATTATAAAGCAAGTATTCATTTCTTTAAAACTTTTGAATGGTATCACAATTTCCACAAAACAATATGAAGCAGCACAACTGCTTTCAATATTAATAATCAGATAAATTATTCGATTATTTTAATTATTAAATAATCAGAAATGTTTCTTGAGCAGCAAATCAGCATATTATAATGATTTCTGAAGGATCATGTAATAAAGTAATGCTGCTGAAAATGCAGCTTTGACCACAGGAAATTACATTTTAAAATATATGCACTAACATTTAAATTGAAATAATATTTCACTTTTTTTTTTTAAATCAGATAAATGTAGCCTTGGTGATCATTAGACACTTCTTTCAAAAACATTAAAAAATCTTAATTATTCCAAACTTTTGTGTATGCCATGCACACATGAAGAAGAGAGGAGAGGAGGTCTATCCACTTATTTCAACTCTCTCTCTTTATGTGTATAATTACTCACGTATGTACACATCAGATACGTATGCATGTTTAATAAGGATAAGTGTGTGTATTTGTTTGTTATACTGTTTATTGTGGCACTGAAAGACGATACCGTGTCTACGAAATGGCTTTTATTTTTGAACACTGATGCTATTTTACTGGCAAACTCTCAGCACTTCTCAGCATGCAAACGTTGTGTGCATTACATAAATACAGGAAAAACAAGCAGTCTGCTGTAGCGCCACTGTTTATTATTCACACTCATAAACATCTTAATCAAATTAAACATCAAAGCCCAATTTAATTATGCACTTTAAACATTTAGAAAACATGTTTCTTTTAAAATTAGACAGTGTAAAGAGACCACCCAGACATTTATAGGTCAGTCCAGATTTAGAAAATTAAACTCTGTGCGTGTTCACGTTTTTCGGTGAACACGTTTTTGATAAGAGAACTGAAACTATGGTGTGCTGGCTCATGGAAGATGCTTCCACCTGCAATTATTAAATCTCTTTAGAGTTCAAAACTGGAATGAATTAGTGTTCTACGTGTGTGTATAGCGCCCTCTTAAGGTCTCAGTATGTTCTAACACTCATAATGTTTTTCTGTTGTATGCGGCAACTCAAACCTCCTCTTCCTCCAAATGAGATCAAGGGTTCATGTACAGTAGGTCTACAGTCTAGGTCTAGGAGAATGCCTGTGTTTAATCTTTAAGGTAACATTTTATTCTATTTATTAGTTCAAAGTTCAATACTAATCAGAGAACATTTTTGGGTTTACTTTTAATCAGTGTAAGGTTGTTTTTTTTGTGTTTTTTTGTAAAGTGGTGCTCTTGCATAATGTAGGCCTAATTATTAATATCTGAATAAACTAATTAGATACACGAGGAGGCCCCATTCAATGTAGGAATTGATTCAGAATTTAGCATTTTAATTATGGGAAAATAATAACATGCCTTTAGGCTGTTTGCTGTCAAAACACTCTCACTATCACTATTGTAATAACTAAAGAGAACACCATCCAGAATGGCATTTATATTAAAGGGTTTGTTCACCCTAAAAAGACAATTCTGTCATTAAATACTCAACCTCATGTCGTTCCAAACCTGTAAGACTTTCGTTCATCTTTAGAATACAAATGAAGATCTTTTTGATGAAAAGATGACTACCACTCTGACGCTTCAAAAAGTTCATAAAGAGATCATAATCCATATTAATTTAGCGGTTTAGTCCAAATTTTCTAAAGAGACTGTCGTTTTACATGATGAACAGATTTAATTTGTATTCACATGTAAACATAAGAACCAATTAGGGTCATTCTCTTGAGCTTCAGTAAGTTGTTTGTTTTTGTGCGTCATGCAGGTTCGGTTGAGCTTCTGTTCATGTTTGCTGATCAATGTTTATGTGAATAAAAGACCAAATTCAATCTGTTCATCATATAAAGTGACCGTGTCACTTCAGAAAATTTGGACTAAACCACTCAATTGATCAGTTTTACGATCTCTTTATGAACTCTTTAAAGCGTCAAAGTGGTAGTTGCGTAGCTGTCAATGGAGGGACAAAAAGCTCTCAGATTTCATCAAAAATATCTTCATTTGTGTTCCGAAGATGAACGAAAGTCTTACGGGTTTGGAACGACATGAGGGTGAGTAATTAACGACAGAATTTTTGGTTGAACTAAGCCTTTAAGAAAGCCCACGAAAATGTTTTATATAAGTTACACTGCAAAAATCTAGCATGATCAGCTTATGTGCTTGCGCTGAAGAACTTCATGTACAAAGTTTTTTTTGTTTGTTTGTTTTTCCCCCTTTCAATCTCCCCATAGTTCTGTAATAAATTAGATATCAGGAAATGACCTAATAGGTATGATGTCATTGGTAAACATGTTCAGATGTGTCTTGAGGCTGAGCGCAGTGGCCACACCTGTTCTACTAGCCGCAGGTGTGCTATTGTAATGATGAAAGGCACCTTTGGAGCTTTCAGTGATCATGAAAGAGGTACAGGGAAATGTTTTACTTAGAAACCAACTCAGAGACAGATTTTTTTCCCACTTATGTGTTTTGAATTCTTTCTGGGGAAAAAAACACACAATCATATAGGCTACTTAAAATAACCAGAGGCTCTCACATCATATTGTGTTCATTGCACGAAGGCTGAAAAAGACACATTTAGATCAAGTTCAGCTCATTTTATTTCGCCATTTTTGCAAGCCTTTTATAGTGTGTACATTTGCTTGAAAGACGAAGGGATGATCTTTTTTTTTTTATTAAAGTGGACCAGCAGAGGTAGATTGTCCTTAAATGGTCTTTCATTTGAAGAAAATAAAAAAAATTCTTGAGGAACATGAAGAGAGTCGGACCCTGCAACACCCCAAAAACAAAACTGATCATGCTTTTAATGTTGAATACCTGCAAATAATCAAATTTCACTCAATACTCTTAAGTATGAGAAGGCTAAAACTTGCCCCACGGGAGTGTAATTTAATTTACAATAGAGGTCAGGCCTTGCAGCTGCTGGTATAGAAACAAGTAAAAACAGGTTGAGGTGATGATTAACAGGTAAGGGTTGGCCAGAAGGGACATTTTTTACTTTTAAACAGTTCTCCAGCTGTTTCTACTGAACAATGTCAACATCAATTTGAATAAAACTGTCTGTATCAGTTTGAAAATCTGAATCAGTTTTAATAAAGACAAAGTATCAGCTATATCTTCAACTTTTAAACCACAAGTCAGACTATTTTATTGGCTATTTAAAAGTACAAAGGTCAAAGGTGCAAAGTACTTTTTTATTATTATTTTTAATGTGCAGCAAATGATTTAAGACATTTCGTTAATGCAGCCAGAGTTAGCAATGAATAAAGCTGTCCTATAAAGCCAGGAGAAAATTTGCATTTCTGAGCCTGTGTCAAATCGGGCCCTCCCTCGAAATTGGGTCTTCATCAACTATCAGTTAGGCTAATGATTTCACTTGATAAACTGTTCATTAATAATAATAGCCTATTTAGTGAATAATTGAACATCGCATTATTTTTATAACTGAAATATTTGGATGTTTAACACTTAATTTAACACGTAATTACATTAAAGATGATTTTGAATACATGTGGGTAATTGCAAATGCCTGTGCAAACTAAAAGCTATCATCCTAATCGTATGCACGCTATGGTAATACATAAGTGAACTAATATGGACATTAATGGTCATTATAACATAGTTCAAACATCATTTATCATATAACAAGATTTTGTAGGAATTGTAATCAGGCACTAAAGAGAGTAATTTGAGCCAATGGGATCAATGGGGTCCTAACAGAGACCAATTTAGAGGGAGGACCTGATTTGTCACCACACCTGTTTCCTCAGGAATTTCCAATGAGTTTTTAGAAAAGACTATAGATATACAGATGGTTCACTCCTATTACTTATGAATGGGAGAAAGTGCAACGCGCAGCAACATTTATGGGACAGTTCATGTCAGGTTTTGTTGCTGATTTGAAACATTTATTTACTGTAATTGTGAGTTCGGCCAGCAGTTTTTGAAAGTTCAGGATTAACCCCATTCAAATAGACAGGACTTGGTCTTGGATGCCCGAAATAGCTGCCTGGAGGCGATGGAAATATGGCCGCCGAGTGGACAGAATTTCCTTGAAAGGGACTTTGGTTTTTAGATTAGCAGTTTGATTTATGATTAACAAAAACATTTTTTCCCCTACAACATAAATTACACACATACCTCAAATGTGCATTTTTTAAGGTCACATTCACATTTGTGACCCTGGATCACAAAACCAGTCACAAGTAGCATGCACAGGTATATTTGTGGCAAAAGCCAACAATACATTGTATGGGTCAAAATTATTGATTTTTCTTTTATGCCAAAAATCATGAGGATATTAAGTAAAGATCATGTTCCATGAAGATTTTTAGTACATTTCCAACCGTAAATATATAAAATATTTATTTTTGTGAGTGAATGCAGCAGAATCGCGAACATAAATGCACAACTTTAAAGGCGATTTTCTCAATGTTTCAATTTTTTTTGCACCCTCAGATTCCAGATTTACAAATAATTGTATCTTAGCCAAATATTACCCTAACAAACCATACATCAATTGAAAGCTTATTTATTCAGCTTTCAGATGATGTATACATATCAATTTCACAATTTGTTACTGGTTTTGTTGTCCAGGGTCACATTTGAGGAATAGCTGTGTGTGCGTAGTTTAGGTAGAACAAAACATGAAAGCCTCTTTGACTAATGTTAAGCACAAGCCTTTATAAGAATGAATGCAAAACTGCTAGTGCTACTGCTACTGCTACTGCTATCCTAAAAACGTATTGAAAATGGCCTACAAAATGACGCCATGATTGATCAACCACATCCATTTTTCAAAACCCCGCCCACAAATTTTTTGCAAAGCTCATGTCAGTGATTGACAGGTAGAGGGCGTTTGTGATTGGGTAAAAAACGGCGGCGCGCTGCTCTGACTGTGAATGACTAGTTTGCTGTTTACAGACTGAGTCTATGGCTATCACAGAAACAAGTGATATAAGAGACACTTATTAGTGAATTTAAAAATGGTATTTAATACAAATCGCCTACAGAACCTTTAAAGCCACTGGGAGGAAAGAAATATCTAACCTAAATATCTAAGATTATTTGAGGCAAGAACTGGATATCCAGTCCCTTGAGCAACTAAACTGCTGGTAAGGACTTCAGTCAAATGTATCCACCCAGCTCTTTAAATGTTCCCTTCGTATAGGCTACTGTGTTTTGTTCCAATAAGCACCATGACAGAAAGTAGAATTGAATTGATTGACTTTACCAAAGTAAACTTGTTAAAATCGTGTGTTTGTCTTCGGTGCATGATGTGGGAGGACAAGGTGGTGATTTGACTAGATTATGTCAGCCAGTTTCGGTCAGAGGCACTAGCTAGTATGTGATTTCGAGAGCTGTTGTATTAGTTCACTGTGGTAGAGCGGTTTGCAGAGTTCGCGCATGCGCATAACCATTCCGATGAGCTGTGGAGTTTGGTGGTGGGGGGGTCGACCACAGACTCCCTCATCCATGGCTGGGAGAGTTTCAGCGCATCAACAAGAAAATATAACTTAAAGACTATGTACTTTAAAAGCGGAAACGCGGGTTCGCACTGAATGGAAGATTTTGGAAACTCGTAAAGGAGCTTTTTTCTTTCTGACAGGATTCGCTGAGGGGAATCTAGGCGCGCGCGAGCGCTCAGTCTTTCTGCGGACGCAGTGAAATGAATCAAATTCTATTGTGATGTAAAAATGAAGTCGGAAGCGAGCAAGGGCTGACAAACGGGGTTTAAAAGAGAGACCACTGCCTGGAAAAGTGGTACACAAAATCAAATTTGCCTGCTTATTTGATTTGCAAATGTAAATTTTTGAAAGGCTGGAAAAGTTTTCGTGTCGTTCATTCATCTGTCTAGGGATCAGGTAGGGATGTAAGGTAGGTGCTAGAAACAGGATTGTTATGTTGCGATCCCAAATGAAGTAATTCGAGGAAATGACCCATCATTTCGTTGAAGTTTTGACTGAGAAGAAGAAACATCTAGGACATCCTTGGCCGTGTTCCTAGCGGAGTTTATTGGTTGACTGAGTAACTAAGAGACGTCCTCGTCCATTCTTTTCCCCAACATTCCAGCGATGGATAATAGTTTTCCAGGGAGCAGCAGTGCCGTGATCCAAAAGGGAAAGTTTGTGTTCGTCGAGGCTCAGTTGCAGGGTGGAGCGCCTTGGGGCTTCACGCTCAAAGGTGGGCTTGAACACGACGAGCCGTTAATCATATCGAAGGTAAAGTTTTAACTTACTCACCTGTTCTTTCATATGATGATGAATGTGTGTCCTGAATATAACAGCTTCACCCCTAAAAGGGCCAGAAAGAGTTAGTCAGCTTGTTACTCTATACCCCAGAGAGAAACATAATGAGGGTGTCATGATTTGTTGGCTGAAAGTGAAATGGAAATTATGAATGTGAGATGCCAGAGAGCGTGATGTCAGTGTGATGCACACTTAAGTCACTTAAAATGTTTTAATGTCACTGCATGAGATAACGAATATGTCACAAGCACAATTTAAGCAAAACATTTCACATAAAGAACGTTTTAAAAGATAAAATCAATGTTCAAAATGAATACTAACAGTATTTTGGCACTTTTTGATAGTCAAATGTTAGTGGAACATGTCTATATAGATGTGGTTAATGCGATGACTACACTTGTGGTTATGGTTATGGTTATTTTGGCTTGGACACCTGTGTGTTCTTGGTCACGGGGATGTTGCTGGATCAACATCAGCAACATTTTTATCAAACAATCAGTGTTCAAATAAAACCCTAACCATTTACTACAGTAGAGAGAAATTATAGGTTGAAACTGAAAATGGTGTGCATTACAAGCCCCTAAACTTGGCCCTAACTGAACCACTTTCCAAATCATTCTAAATAAATTGATTGGTGATTCTGGTTTACTTTCTAACTGGCAAAAAATAAACAAAAATCTGTCACTGAACTTCTTATATCCACTAAAAATCATTTTGGTGTCATTTAGATTAAAGGTCATTGTTAAAATGGCTACCCTAGTTTGTTCTGAGAAAATATGACATGTTTTCAGATGCCACTTGATTTGATTTTGATTTCTAATGCAATGAAATTCAGATATTTCAAGTGTGAAAATATGTTTTGGGGCCACTATGTGTTTTTTTCGCTTAGAATTCAGTGCTAGTCATATTATGGTTATGGATTTCACATATGAAGGTCACATGAGGTAAAATGCAGACCATAGGGTCTCTATGTCACACACACTTCTTAATGAGAGGGAGCGTCCTTCAGGCATCTAGACCGTAATTGCTGAGTACAGGGTCAGATTCTTGGTGTGACACCCAGACCAGCGTGAGTAACAGATTTTGACCTGCTACATTCATAAAACAGTTTTTCACATGGTCCTGTTGAATTCTCCCACACGGCTGGAGCCTGAGCATAAGAATTAATAGACAGCGGAATTTTAGAATCCATTGTAGTTCTGTTAAGCTCAAGATTCTGAGGTGGCCATCTGGGTAAGTTTTAGTATTAAACTGGATTGGTTGTAGCCGTCTTGGAGGGGAATATATTCTCATTTGGTACATTTGGGGGGGAAAAACAAAAATATTTATATACCTATTTTCTATATCAATATTATAATTATTTTAAGTTTAATTTAGGCTTTTATATTTTAAATTGTTCCATCTCCTGAAAATTGCTTAAAGAACTAATGTTGACATTTTATGATGGTGGTCAATGCAGGTTGCTACAGTGTTCATATTGGTTTTTAATTAATGTGTTGCTATGTGGTTGATAGGCTATTTTTTGGTGGTTGCTAGTCTTTATGATATTCTCATCCCTCTGGTCAACTGCTTAAAACGTGCTGGATCCTTCACTGGAAACCGAAAGTAACTCACTCCCGCTAAAAGTTTACTCTTTGAATTATTGCACCAGGGAACAATAACAAGTCGACACCATTATGACAAAAAGTTTGCTTAGAAGTATTTGCTACTAAAGCAAGGCAGTATTTGACTTTGGTCAAGCACTCTAGTTAAGCGTAGCAGACTGTGAGTGGCCTTAGACTGCAACATGCCCAGTGCATTATGGGTGTTGAAGTTTTCCTACTGGCAAAAGTGAAGACAACAGCTTTTTCTTGTCATGTAGCACCGATTTCAGTTGTTTTCTCCTTTCTACTGTATATGCAGCCAAATTTTATTGAAAGCCCATTTTTCCAGTGGTGAAGTTAAAGTACTCCTTTAAGGTATCATTCATGTCTAAAAGTGGAGTGTTTTTAACATAAATGAATAGTTCACTAACCTTAAGTATTAGCACAGTTATTGTGATGATTTTCTTGATAATGACACCTCTACTTTGCTGATGAATCAATAGATCATCTTTATGGGAACGGTAATGGAATTAATTGGAAATTCCAGACCCATGTATTTTTTCCCCTTCTTCTTGGAAACAGGAAACATAACTCATTTTCTTCCCAGTTAAGAAGTAAAGCAACAGAAGCAGTAAGCATATCTGGTCGCATTAGATTAACGCATTACAAATAAGCAACTCAAGTTTGCAATGAAGTTTACAAAGAAAATAAGGGTTCTAATTAAAATCCGGTGTTCTTTATGGTGCTTAAGATATTTTGTGGGATGACACTATTGTTTTTTTTGATCAGAACTAATTCATCTATTCAGGTCTGTCGTGCCAGTGCTGACTGCAAACTGGTGGTTAATCTCTGATCTTGTGATCAGAATGAGCTCTTTCACACTGTACTGGATCAGTACTCATCAGTCATGTCGGCTAATCAGTACACTACAGTCAGGGAGACACATGGGAATGAAACGAAAACATCCCAGGCCAGAGAGTGAAATGCCTGTAATAGGCCTCACTAGGCGTGTTTCCATTACATATTTGCGCAAAACTTTTTTCCTTTTTTTTTTTTTCTTCTAAATGTCGACAAAAAACTATTGCGAAATGACGGTGTTTCCATTAACCGATGTTATGCGACTAAAACTTCATTTTTTTTCCTCTCGCGATAAGTCATTCCAAAAATCATAGCAAAGTTATAATAATAATAATAATTCATTACATTTATATAGCGCTTTTCTCAGCACTCAAAGCACTTTTACATAGAAGGGGGGAATCTCCTCAACCACCACCAATGTGCAGCATCCACTTGGATGATGCGACGGCAGCCATATTGCGCCAGAACGCCCACCACACACCAGCTTACTGGTGGAGAGGAGACAGTGATGAAGCCAATCAGTATATTGGTAAGTTGGTAGGTTTATGTATATCTCAGCCACCGCACTGGCCATTATTATTCATCAAAAGAGACGTATGTGTTATCCAATTATAAATGGCAAGGAAAGACCCTTATACTTGTGAGCGGCACATATGAGGTGTTTCTGGGTGTTTCTCACTCATTTCGGCTTCAAGCTCTTGATTGTGGCATTTCTTTGAGGTTTAGAATCCAGTATTCCTGTAATTCTTCCGCCTTTTATGAACTCTGTCTTGTATTCTGTCCAAACATACCGCATCATCTACGTCAGGTGACCTGTAAATGCGCAAAAACTGTTTCCATTGCAGTTTTGCAAAATATTTCTTTTTCGAATTGCCTGAAAAACCACCCCATGCGAGCGGAAAAACCGTTTTTGCGATAAATGGGAGTTTTCGCGAAATTGACGTGTTTCCATTGGGCATGTTTTCAATTCGCAATTTCAATTTGCGCAATTTGAAGGGTAATGGAAACGCGGCTACAGTAGAATTCCTGCTTTATTCTTTCTTACTTCATTTATGGCATAAATGTGTAGATATTCTGACCCAGAGGAGGGTTTGGCTTTATCTTTGGTGAATAATGGAGACTAATTGTTGGCATCATAAGGGTTAAATGCTTTTCCCTTGAGATTGATAAGAGTTTTATCACTCTTCTGTAGTGCATGTGTTTGTGTGTGTGTGTATCTGTGAGTTCTAGCTGTACAAGAGATTATGAGCCTGTGAATCACGCTTAAATCAGTCCAAAGTCAGCATGCAGCAGGATGTTTGTGGTAGACAGCAAATGATCAATGTGGGGAAACTACACTTGTTTTCTGGGAAGTAAAAAATAATATAATTAGACTCAACATGAACTTCAGCAGGTGCTTACAATCATGAAATTGAGCAAGAATCCATGAGCTGGTTTTGTGACTAATACTGGAAGATCTCATGTAGGAATATTAATGTCCCCAGACATATCTTTTCCTGGTGTATTAATCACGTAATTTATCCCTTTCATCCAGTCATGAGCTCAATAATGGTTATTTTCAGCAAAAAAAAACCCATTATAAAACAGTTTGGCTCTATAGTGTTCTTGAGTTGCTATATGGTTCTTTTTCATTATTGGTTCTTCAGATAAGTGTTTTGGTTTCTAGGTTCTTTGAAGCATCATAGATAAAACTGGAGAATTAGAAAATAATGGTTATTTGTGGAGCTTAAAGGGTTAAGTTCACCCAAAAATCCAAACCAAGAATTTCGTTCATCTTCGGAACACAAATGAAGATCTTTTTAATGAAATCTGAGAGCTTTCTGTCCGTCCATTTACAGTCTATGCAACTACTTTCAAGCCCCAGAAAGTAAGTAAAGACATCATTAGCTGCTTTTCCACTGTCGGGCCAGTGCGAGGCATGGCTTTAAACGGGCCGGGCTGGGCTAATAGCCTCGGACCTGTAGCACCAAAACCACACTGCGTTTCCAAAAGTTCTCCTAAAAACTTTTCAAGACTGTATGCCTTTTATTGGTTGTGTGAAAATTGTTAACATTTTTGGTTTACAACTTGATATAAAAGTTTCATTTGAATAAAATGCATGGCTGTATTTGTTTGGAGGTATTTTTCTTAAACAGGGAGTAATTATTGGATGGAAACAGGCAAAAGCAGAGGAGATCCTCATCCTGCCTTATTTGGTGCTCTGGGTTTTGGTACTTGAGTAATGTCCTCTGTTGCCCGACTCCAGTCTCTCTCTCTCTAGCCTCTCAGAAAAACAACACAAAATATCTAGATAGTTTGTGGATTCGTTGCTGCCATGACAATGGGATCCCAGATCCCTTGCACTCCTGAGTTTGTGTATACAGTACCTGTTTAGTTCAACTGCATAAACAGGAATTGATTACAATGATGTTTTCTGCTTGGAAACAGATGTTTCCAAAGCATGGGGATCTGTACACTGTACACCCAATCCGACCCTAAAAGTGTAGTTTGGAATTGCATACTAAAGCAAATTCAGTCTATCTTGGAATCATACTGATCACATAATTTACATTCAGATTGAATAAACCCTTTGGCTGCATCCCAGTTTGCATTCTGTTTGTCCTAAATAGCATGCAAGATTAGGGTTAATGCATCCCAATTCATATTTCATTGAAACCAGTATGTCAAAGGTGCCTAGAATATGTACTGTTTCTGTGTACTGAATCTGTGTGTATGATTTATGGGTCGGAAATGTTGTGATAAAATATTTTAACACTTTAACGTCATTCTGTAAACGCCATTTGTTAATAATTATGGCAGAAAAAAAGTGTTTTATAATTATTAAATCAATATTTATATTGATAAGCTGTATAAAATCTACTGTTTTCATTTTAGATGTATTAAGGGTCATTTGTTTTGTGTGGATATATTCATGCATGCATTACATTCATTTAAAATCATTAATTTTACCATTGTGAATAGCCGAGGGTAACGGTTGCTTCACAACCAATTTCAAAGTTCCGTGCGACTGACACTAGGGGGCGAAATGCGACAATCGTCATGTGCAGTGGAAAGACAGCTTGAGTCGGACTTGGCAAGTCCGAACTTTGCTTACTTGGTATTGAGAAACGCCTTATGTCGGCGCTTGTCTTCTTGTGACAAACAGCCACATGCCGAGAAGCAAGAACAAGATATGCTGTATGTCATCCATTGTTGTGTACTATGTCGCTTTCTTCTTCGCGTGAAAATGACGTCGACCGCTTCTTTCCGGCATAGGCTACACCACGCCTATCAAGTAAGGGTACGGTTGGCGGTGGAAACGCAAGCCGGATCAGGGTTTACTGTCCTGAATCGTACTGTACTGTACCGTACCGCTCGGTGGAAACGAGCCAATAGTGTTGTCAAAAAGTACCGACTTCGGCACCAAGTCGGTACTGAAATAAAAAAAATGTGACGCTTTGAGCACTGTTAAGCAGAATTGATTGCCCATTGTGCTCGTGCTCATCAAATATGACACTGATTGGCTAAAAAAAAATTACATTTCAGTACCAAAGTCTGTACTTTTTGACAACACTACATAACCATGAATGGCCCTAAACTTTTGAACGGCAGTGTTAACACCAGAAAAGTTCACACAATATGGAGAATAGTAAGTATGTGATTTGGGATGCAAACTTATAACTATTGTCAAAACCAGACTGAAGAAATCTGGACTTGTCTCAACAGGAGACATAATTCATCTGTCTGTAGTTTGTGTCTTGAGTCCCGAGAGCGTGAGCTAACATAGTGCTGTGGTTTGGTTCATGTTGTCTGATGTGGCTCTTTTGTGCAGTAATGTGTGTTGTGCTGAATAGCGCGCTTTCTGTTGCGTGCTTTAAAGCAGTGTCTTGTTTTCAATGGTGAGTAGTGTGTTGTGTGTTGTAGTGAGATGTGAAGTGTGTTGTGCTGAATAGTGAGCAGGACGCAAACAACAGCCGCGGCCCTTCACTCCCCATTTAAGAGCTTGTCACCATTACCACGGCAACAACACGGCCCCGGAGCGCGGTTAAGACGCCCGGACGAAACGGGAGATAAGGAGGAAGGATGAAGAGGAGCTATAGGCCTTGAGAGCTGCTCTTATCTGAAAAGAGAGACAGAGGAGTATACAGAGGGACTGTGACGGAAGAAAGGGGGAGATGGAGCGAAGTCTCAGGGATTATGGGTGGTGTAAATGTCACCGATGGGCTTCTTTCAGCGCCTCACACTCAGATCTTCTCTTGTGTGTGTCGCAGTGTCAACACCAGTAACTGTGGGTTGATGAAACTGTCTGGTTGTATCCTCATTCGCATGTTATCCATCCTAAATAGTATGCAAGATTAAACATGTAAGTGCACTGGGGGTTTTTTTTCATGCTTTAGGACATTTGTGGCATTGTCTTTACTGATTTTTTTTTTTTAAATGTATGAAGCTAAAAGTTATTTAGCTATATGTTAATATGTACGTGCAACAAAAGTTCCGACTTCCGTACCAAGTCGGTACTGAAATGAAAAAAATGACGCCGTTGAGCAGAATCGTAAACGCCTCTGATTGGCCATTGTGTTCATGCGCTCATCGGATATATCTGTGATTGGCTACAATGATCAACACACAGAAGTGTTTGAAAGTGTTTTGAAAGCGGGAGTGGGAGCGTTTGAAAACACAAGCATGCATCTATAAGAGGACCGGTCCGCTGATAGACGCCTACTTCAAACACTCTTGTGTATCTGTGTAAGCGCTCGGTGAAGAGCGTCATTGATGTATATTTACAACATGTTTTTGAAGCACTGATCATTGTAGCCAATCACAGACATATTTGATGAGTGCGTGAGCACATCGGCCAATCAGAGGCAAGCATAATTTTTTTTAAATTTAGGACTTGGTACCGAAGTCAGTACTTTTGACAACACTAGCAAACAGCAGAGGGGTCAGTGATATCAAAATGCAAAAGTCTCTTATACTCACCCAGGTTGCATTTATTTGATTGCCCAAAAAATGTATTTCTGTGATGCAAAGCTGAATTTTCAGCATCATTTCAGCGCCAGTCATCAGTGTCACATGATCCTTCAGAAATCATTGTAATATGCTGATTTTCTGCTCAAGAAAAATGTCTTATTATCAATGTTGAAAACTGCTTAATATTTATGTGGAAACAATCATATGTTTTTTGTTTTCCAGATTATTTAAATTTTAAGTTTAAAGTTTAAGTTCACTTTAGATAGATGTAGATGGACATCAAAGTAACTTCCTAAACACAGATACTTATTGTGCATACTGTAAAAATAGTATGAGATTGCCATTCTCAATAATATGCATTATGCAATGCTTGTTGTATCTTATTCCAAACATTTCTCTTCTCTCTTACCCCCCACACTGTTCTTACCCCTTCATCTTCTCCTTGAGAGCAGGCAAATACAGGGCAGGATAAAGCCCAGGCCTCTGGCAAAGACCCAACAGAGAGAGAGGGGAATGTCAGCTACGGAATTCGCGAGAGCCTCGCTAGCCTGGAAAACAACAAAAGAAACGAGATGATCAAAAAAAACCTACATTGCAATTCCAACCGTACTTTATGTAGTCTTGAATACTGATTCAGCCTCTTCTGTGGAGCTGCTCTTTTATTCGTCCATCTCAGAATGCGGCGTGTTGTTTACAGTGTGGCGGCAATACAAGACGAGCTAAGAGCGACCTAAACCCCAGGAAGTCGGGGGGTTAAAATAAGGTTAAGAGAATTAGACGCTTTGTTCAGTTACATATTAATGGATTCATTGTCACTGGCTTGGCAGCGCATCCACAATTAAACACTCCTTTTCACGGCCCTGAGGCCGAGTGTTAAGTAAATCTCCGCTAGCCGTCTTTTCTTTGAGTCGCCTGGCTTTGCGCTCAATAACCGATGAAAGGGAAGACATGCTTGCTCGTACGATTATTCCGAATATGTGCTGATTTGAATGCTGCGAGGAAAGTGGCTCACGGCGGGCTTTTGAGAGCGAGCGCCGTCAGGAAAGAGGCAAACGAAAGACAGGTTTTAACAGGAAACGACACACAATTGGGGACACTTCCCAAATGCACGTGTTTAGGAGGAGAATGAAATGCGAGTTTGGACTGAGTGTTATCTTGAAAGGGCTTCCTGAAGGACTTATTTTGTTTGGCACTGATCTGTCTGCAGTTAAGGAATGCTAACAATAAACCAGAGGTTGAATCTTATTCTCTGTTATAATTTGCCTGGCTACCCATCTGTACGGTTAGTTGTTAATCATTGAGCAGAAACTTTTTTTTTTCTTTTTTTTAAGCAATTTACAGTCGATTTCAGTTGTTTGGGAAGCCGTATTATAATGTGGCGATATCCAACAGGTCATGCATCTAGGTACAAAGTTTGCATGTTATTTTAGTATAATTTATGTACTATTAGAGTATTTATTTTTATATATATATATTTCCAAGTAGACGTGACCCAGGAACTAAAAAGTTACTCATTGTCACTGTCAGGCGGAAACCTTATTTTTTATCCTTATTAAGGATATTATATTATTATAGGTTATTATTAACCTTATTATCTCCATATTTCGTAATGTTTATTTTTTTTCTTAAATCATTACTATTGTTCACCCTTTACGTCTATCTGTGGGTTTTGCCAATATTTAACCAATGAAAAGTATTACAAAGAGCTTGTGACTCAAACTGTATAAAAAGGCTAATGTTTTATGTATTTGAAGTGCAGAGTAGAGTGTCTTGGTCTGGCATTTGTCCTTGAATCATAGAAAATACTGTCTTAAAGGGGTCATGAACTGGATTATTTTATTATGTTTCCTGGCGTGCCCTTATAATGTTAGTATGATTTTTACATAAAAAATTGTCATAATTTATAAATAAAATGCATTTTTCCAAGCCCGATTTTAGCCTCTGATTTGAACACACAGTTTGAAGGGGCGTGTCTGTGTGAGACTTAAGTGTAAACGCCCACTGCTGTGATTGGCTGACATGTTTGCATATGAAATAGCTAGTAATACATGTGGAACTCTCTCGAATAGTTTTACTAAGTTTTTACTATCACAGCTATTGAGATTAACGAATCGTGAGAAGTTTTTAAAGTATTTAGATCTATTCCATCACATTAAAAGGTTAAAAGGGATAATTAAAAGGGATCATTCTTTGATCGCTTTCTGTATATATTTTAGTCACAGTTCAAATAAGATTATTTTCATCCTACTAAGAGAAACGATGTGAAGTTGATCTTTTAGTCACTGGCTTGATTTACTGATGCATAAACAGTATTGATAGATTTTGAGAGAAAGATTGCCGTGACATCAGAAATCACTGATCACAGATCAGGCATTGGAATAAACATGGTTACTCGTGTCATGTCACTATTCACTAACGCGCCAGTGGGCGGGGCCAAAGACGCAGTGATGTAGACGAGGCGTTGACATTCTCCTGCAAAGGCGGTCTTTCGCAGCTCTTGGCTTCAATAAAAGCAGTTTTTGGAATAACAAAGAAGTTTTGAGTTTTGAAACTTACAGGGTATTTTTATAGTATAACGAACTCTTAACTGTCAAAAGATCAAGGAACATTTTAACTATCAGTTCATGACCCCTTTAAATAGCCTGTGTGAAGCACTTCATCTTTTATAACATGCGATTTTTGGCCAAACGACAGAAAAAAAACTGAGTGCCCACAAAGCTACAGTAAATAACCTGTAATTTGATGAAATGTAATGCAATGCACTTGCTGCCTCAGTCTGATCTAATGACGGACAAAACAAATAACCTTAACCTTTCGCTGGTTAAAAATCGTATCCATTTAAGCTTGATTTTGGTCAAATGTTATTGTTATGAAATATGCACTTCGTTCCCAGCCAAAAAAAAGTCGCTTTTTGGATTTTAAATGGGCAAATGCTTAAGAGTCTATGATTGGATCATTATCGCAGTGATTATGATGTTTCTACATGTTATATGTTTGCCAACAGTTCTTCTAACCCTAACTGATGGAGTGTGTAGCTTTTCATTTCTTGAACATCCATGTAGGAAGACACATCATGACCATATTCCAGGATGAAAATGTCAAGATTCATCAGGCGCAGATTGTGAAAGAATGGTTGTGAGGAGCATGAAGAATCATTTCCACACATGAATCGGCTCCTCTGAGTTCAGATCTTAAATTCATTGAAAGTGTTTGGGATGTGCTGGAGGAGACTTTACAGAGTGCTGGACTCTTGCATTGACATCACAAGATCTTGACCAAACACTGATGCACCTCTTGATGGAAATAAGTGTTGTGATGTTATTTCCATCAAGATGTGCATACATTTTTGGTCAAGTCATACATTAAGCTACACACTCCATCAATTAGGGTTAGAAGAACTGTTGCCAAACATATAACATGTAGAAACATCATAATCACTGCAATAATGATACAATCATAGACTCTTTAAGTATTTTCCTATTTAAATCCAAACAGCAACTTTTTTTTTTTTGGCCAGGTAGTATATAATGCAAGTGTCTAAACCCACTTCCTTTGACAACACAGCACTTATTTAAAAAATACGTTTTTTTTTTTTTTTCATTTCCTGAAAAGTAGCGGTTATGACATACAAGTTTCCCCCCCGACAGCTTTTGCAGCTTTTAAATAGAGTCAGAAACATTGTAATTTCAAGTTACACACACAAGTATTGATGAAACTGTTCAGTAGGAACTTTATAGACACTGCAGTATGACTTCCTATTACAATTTAACTTCCTAAAAAGCCGCTTTGGAACAATGTGTAGTGTGAAAAGCGCTACACAAATAAATATGACCTCACTTGTGATTCGGTTTAAATGCTGTATTTCAGTGCTAACAAGGATTATGACAGAACTAATGCAAAGAACTGAAAGACAATTTTTTTCGTATTGCATATTTTAATTTATTTTATTGGAAATATGGTAAATACTGGTATAATGGACCAACAATCATGTTTCAAAATATACACTTTATTGCATACCATAAAAATAACCTGTAGTTCTTATTTCCAGTAGATTTCACAATGACTGATTTCTCACCTTTTTTATGCTGTGACAGATGTTGGCATGCGTTTGATCCGCATTACCTATCTTATCTATGGGGGATATGAATGTTTTTTCCTTAAGCCATTCACATAGCGCTGAAAAGACAGCAGTTCCGCCCTGAAGTCAGAGGGCATCAGGGCAAGTGCTGACTAGACCCTGAATATAAGATATTTATTAAAAAAAATTAAAATAAATGTATTTCCCAAAAAAACGATGTGTCTTATATTTGGAACAATACAATATATTTACAAAGAAAGTCTAAAGAGTGCTAGTTCTAGAAACTCCATTTAAACTTCACAATCTGGGTAATTGAAGTGCAGACCATTCCTCTGAATTGCTACTGTCACATATACTGTACATAAATGGATGTTTCCTCCGGGAATATTTCGCCGTCACACCACAGGACATTTCTTTAGAGTATTGTAAATCCGTTGTCAGAATAATTAAGCGTGAGACACCCAGTACCTGCATTCAAGAAAAGAGTGCATTAACCGATCTTATCTAACCAATTCTGTCTTTCTTTGTCCACGGTGAGATGCTACTTGGGATTTACAGAGGTTTCTTTGTGGTTGACATATCTAAACATTACATTTCCTGCGCATGAATAATGCCTTGTGCTCTTTGTATTGTTTGGGAGCAGTAAAAGAATGAATGGAGTCCTCTCAGGTGCACATTGACATGATGTTGTCTGGATGCTGCTGAGCTTTTTGGAACGTGGGACTCCATCCAATCAGGACGGGAGATTGTGTGACCAAAACATTAGTGTCTAGAGACTCTGCGAATGTGTAGGCGTAAAGGTCCAAAGAAAACATTCTTCGAATTCTGGGCGGGTTTTACTGGGGGTTCTGTGCGTCCGTGAGCATGCATGTGTTTTTAATTTTGTTCGTAGAGCCCTCGTTGCCTCTATCTGTTACCGCACAGAGCGCTCACGGTCTGTTTGTGTGTGTGTGTTTTCTTTACATCCCGCAGGTAGAGGAGGGCGGGAAGGCGTCTCTGTTGCAGCACCCCCTGCTGGTGGGGGATGAGGTGGTCATAATTAATGAGGTGGAGTTGAGTGGATGGAGGCAGGAGGCCATATCACTCGTTAAAGGATCTTACAAAACACTGCGGCTCACAGTGCGAAGGTAAGACCGAAAGTAGTTCACTTATTATGATTTATGTACACTAGCGTTCACATTTTTGGGGTCTGTAAGATTTTTAAAAAAAATTTTTTTTTAAAGAAGTTTCATGCTTATTGAGGCTGGATTTATTTAATCAAAAATTCAGTAAAAACAGGAATACACTATGAAAAATTTAAATGTTATTTATTCCTTTGATGCAAAGCTGTATTTTCAGCATCTTCACTCTAGTTTTCAGTGTCACATGATCCTTCAGAAATCATTCTAATATCCTGATTTGCTGCTGAAAAATCATTTCTTATTATTATCAATGTTGAAAACAGTTTTGTGATGAACACAGAACATTTAAAAGAGCAGCATTTATCTGAAATGGAAATCTTTTGTAACATTATAAATGTTTTTACTGTCCCTTTTGATTAATTTAAAGCTGCAGTCGGCAAGTCTGGCAGATTGGGTCGATTAGCCAAAATTTTGAATGTTTACAACTCTCATGCCCCTCCCCACTACCAGCGAGCACCCTCCCATCGAGGTCGTGCTCGTCAGTGCGTCACTGTGCGTGTGTACCTGATTTTCTGTGAACGCGTCCGTCTCTTCAGCATCTATCAACACCATGGACTCGGAGGTAGGCTGCCCTGGCTAATCTATCCATAGATAGCAATAACCGAGGAATTGGAAGCTTGTTAGTAGATTTTCTCTCCGCCATCACGCTTCATGCAATCTCCAGGCGAACTTCCGGCGTGGCGTGTGCTTCAATGTTGTTTTCGTCAACGATGACGATAACGAAATGATTTAGTTGACACACCTTTTTTTTATGACGATAACGCGACGATGACTAGCTAAAAATGGCTCTAAGGTGACTAAAACATGACGAGACGTTTTCGAGTTTTCGTTGACGAGACGAGACGGAACGAAAATGATTATAATTCTGACGTCCACAATGCATGTCATTTCTGCCTAATTTGCGTGAAATCTGTCTGTTTTGAGCTAAAAAAAAGTATCAGCAATGCTGCCGCTTCCTACCCTTGTTTTGGGTACGCCAACCACCCGGCTGCCGCCATGCCGCGCATCAGATCCCACACAACAACAACACACCTGCGGCTGCGGCTAGTCACGAGTCGCCACACATCTTCGATATGAGGCGCCGGACTGGACAAAAGCGAAACGAACTGCGCGAGCGAGCGACAGTGCGTGAGAGAGACCGAGTGTGTCTGCGCGCGAGAGAGACCGAGTGTACGCGAGAGAGACCGAGTGTGTCCGAGCATTAGTTTAGTGGGCTAATTGGTACAAAGTAATATATAATTATGATATAACTTAGATTATAACATAAATTATTATTGAACTAATTATATAATAAAGCCACAATTGCCAAAGTAAGAATGATTTTATTCCTGGCTTTTTTTGAGTAGGCTAAAACAGTGATTCCACTGTTACCACTTTATCTGTGTAATGTTGTAGTAGCTAAATTTTTTTTTTGCTGTTTAAACTGTAAACCATTCCTTTATTACTGTGATTACTGGTGAAAATAGCCAATGTGCTGAAATTTTAGAAGAGCATCAATTCATGGAAAAAATATAACTTGAAATATGGGGATAAAAGGTTTCTGCCCAATGCGACAATGAAGTAGCCTACAGCTTGGCCGCACTGCATCTCCATCAATGAGAAAGTCTAGTTTATTATGCAAAGGTTTTAAGGCTAACTGTTGTTTTATGAATTGCAACACTTGCTACAACCTGTCAAACCTAAGCCCATTTCCAGTACTTTTTAACCTAAATTAATTTGTTAAAGACTACGTTTTTTTTTTTTTTACTAAAATTGACTAAAACTTGACTAAAACCTTTTTGTGTTTTCGTCGACTAAAACTTGACTAAAACGATCAAGTTTATAAGTGACTAAAATGTGACTAAAACTAAAAAACATTTTCGTCCAAAAGACTAAGACTAAGACTAAGACTAAAACTAAAAGGGCTGCCAAAAACAACACTGGTGTGCTTGTGATATTAACGTGCGCGAGTGAGGGGGGATCTGTGGCGTGTGCACGACCTGTGATTGACAGTCAGATCTCACACCCCCCTGCGCTGATTGGACCCGATGATCCGGGAGCGGTGGATTTTTGCAAAACAAATAACACGCTCCAGGTGGAGTTAGAAGCTCGGGTTTTTTTCTAAAACCATCTTATTTATGTTGTTCTGTCGGATTATAGTGTCAATTTCACTGAATATGATCCAAAAAAATTTGCCGACGGCAGCTTTAATGCATACTTGCTGAATAAAAGTATTAATTTCTTTTAAAAATAAATCGTACTCACCCAAAACTTTCAAATGGTTGTGTATTGGAAGATCATTTTCTGTTAATTTAGGTTATTTAAAATAGTTTATTGACCGCATAGCAGAGCTAGATCCTGAAATTGCCTTTTTGAACACTCATTCATTTCCTCATTCTCTCTGGTCATGAGCTTTGCTCCAACTTCATGACCAGTGGTTTATATATCAAATAGTTCCTGCTCTAAAATCGAACTGGATGACGTTTGAAGCTATTATAAAATATACAAGAACATTAGATGGATGCTATATTAATGCACCAAGTTGCTAATAACCATACAGTTTACATAAATCTAAGTAGATTTTTACATTTTTGTGATGGTGCCTGCCCATGCAAAACTCCTTCCCACAATGCTAGAATGATGTGAGAATTTGCAACACATTCCTGTGTGGTTTCTAGGGTGTTGGAGGCAGTTACTGTGTTGCTATAAGGTAGATAATGGGTTACTGAGTAACTATTTATAGAACTTTATAATATTTCTGTTGAAATAGATTAGTGCAGGGATGACGTGAAATAACGTGAAATGCTTGAAATAAGGTCTGTGGTGAACACAAGTAAAACTAACAAGTGGCTAAATGGGACTACAGAGGCTGTTCGGGCCATTAAACATCATCAGCAGAACAGATAAACTCATCTACTCATTCGCTTTCACAGCCTCGTTGTGTTTATAATCGATCTCTTGCAAACTGTTATAACTCAAGCTTATGGAAAATGTTTTCAAACAAAGACTGAAAGAGTTGTTGGAAGCTTAGTTGTAAGTTCGGTTCACTTGGTTCCTTTAGTTCGGACCAAAAAAGAAAACGATACATTTAGTCCTGGTTCCCTTAGCGTTCACACTGTCATTTTTAACTCCAAACCTAAAGATACAAAAAAAATAGGCTTTTCTGACATATATTTTGCGACAGAACTTGTCGAACATCCATAAATGCACTCGCTGTGTGTGAATACATATGATTGTATACGATGGAGCTGAGAACTCGTGAAGAGCTTAAAATGTGTGAAGGAGTCAAAACAGCAGCAGGAATCCCTCCGTCACACACACGAAGATCTGCTGTGAGGAAACCCTGTTCTGGTGCCTGTACTGAACTGTAATGGGCAACATCGCGACTATGATGAGAAAAAAACAGGTATGACATAAAGCATTATGTCCTTTTTAGGGTCACATCTTGAGACATGTCCCATTTTTGGTTTGTTTACATGTCTTTGGTTCACGGTCCTCTGGTGGCTTATTGCTTTATTTGATAATAATTATATAAATAGTGTTCTAAATTCTATATATAGTCCTCTACACTAAAAGTCAAAAGTTTTGTTCAAAAGTATGGGGTCAGTTTGATCAAAAAAATGATAATTAGAAAGTTCAAAAGAGCATTTGACAGAAAACTTTTGTAACATAATAAATGTATTTACTGCACTTTTGATCATCCTTGCTCAATAAAAGTATTTTTTATTAATTTTTTTACTGGGAAAAAAAATTCATACTAACCCCAAACTTTTGAACTGGCCTGTCAAATATGTCTAGGTAATTATCACTTAATTCTCCCCTCATCTTTGATCACCAAAATTACACATTTAAACGTTTAACGTGAAAAAAAATTCTTCATGCCTTAAAATAGCTTAAAAGTAACCCAACACCCTTGCTTCATTTAGTATATGCGGATTCATATATATGCAAATTAGCCTCGCCTCCACTCACTCACACCAGCTCAGAGAATCACTCGGTCAACTTCACTGTAGTAAACGCTGCGCAATGGTATCACTCTTTCCAACGTCGGACACATAACGGTAATAAACATGATTAGCCTTTTGCTTGACTGTTATCAAACAGCTAATAATGTGTTGCTAATGTTACACTAACCATGTTCCCGTTCGCCGTCTCAGAGTCACACAGCTGCTTTCTAACAATCTGCATCCCTAGAAACGCTGATCTCAGAACGCCAGTGGAGAAAGGCATATAGTTCATCATAACATCGTGATATACATCATATACACAATTCACCCGCTATATTGCTAAATCTACCCGATTTTTCATGTCAACAGAAAAATATACCGGGATAACCTTGCTTCTCTTGAGACTCCCTTGCTTCACGGCATAGTAATGATATGCTAAAGCCCGCCCGCACGTTGACCTGATTGGTTACAAGGTAGTTTGTGACGTCAGAAACGCGTTCAAAAGCGATTTCAAACCGTGTTTTTTGAGGCTATCTTTGGTTCACTGCAGTTTTACAGAGAAAATACTCAGCAATGGTGTTGACTTATGAATTTACACATAATTGTGTCTTAAAGCATATAAAAATCACCACATAGACAAACAACCTTTAAAACTTGATTTTTCAACACAGGATGACTTTAAACAGTTTTATCAATCAGTACTTTTGCTTAGTTTGTATGCGGTCATGGTTTAGTCTACAGTCTTGCACAAAGTAGTCTGGCACTGCTGTTATCAACATTACTGCCGCAGGGTGGACGTGTTTAACACCACTAAAAATAGAAAACACTTACCTTCTGATAAAGACATGCGTACAGGTCTAATGCTGTCTTACTTTTTGCTGTCATTAGATTCCTGGACCGTTAACCCATTAAAAAGCACGTGTGAATGATGCTTGACACATGATATGGCAGGTGTGGAGCGTTGCCATGGTGACAGGTGGACGTGTACGGTGAGGCCTCTAGGGGGCGGGACTGAGCAAAGTTAGTCTCCTGAGAGAGTTCACACACACACACACACACTCAGATATAGGTTACAGAGTACTGGCATCACAGACGACACAAAGACGCCTGTGTTCTCGCAGGAGTGAGAAATGCCGGGTGGTTTACAGTATTGCATGTGTTGTGGTTTCAGGGCCGGTACACAATAATCTGTATTAGTCAAGAGAAGTAGTTCTGAAGAACTGTTCAGCTATGATACAGGATGATTCACACATGATTGTGAAAGCCTGTGCTACTTCCAGGACTAAACGTGATTCTCTGATTGTTGATGTTTTGAAAAAGTTTATACATAAGGGCTTCCAAAGTTACATTTTAATATTCATTAAAGCTGCAGTCTGGAACTTTTTGGGGTTAAAAATGATTTTTGAGCAAGTACATAACCAGCCAGTGTTCAAAACTATCTGCTTGCCGAAGCTCGATTCAAAACGGTAAGCTTGTAACAATGTTTTTAATTCCAGTGGTACTGGTGGATTTCCGCGGGAAATTCAAGCATTTCTTTGCGTCATTACGTCACATCTGTACACATAAAGAAGAGCCTCGGCTAGTAGGCTATGTTGCGGGTGAGGATGTTGGAGATGGAGATTTATAGCCTTTTCTCACAGCACTTGATATGATTAAACTTATCAATTTAATGGCGGATCCAGAAAGATTCAAACGACACTCACCAGTGACAACTGGAGATTCACCCGTTGAAAAATGCAAAAGACTTCAGACTTCGGAGAAAAAAAAAGAGACTGCAACCGGGCCCATGCAAAAAATTTTTAGAACAAAGTATAATTTGCACGGTTTGACGTGATATGATAAGCGATCGTTAGATTTAATCAGCGCAATTTACTTTATTTTTTTTTACAATTTACAATTCCCCTTAGTTGGTCAGAACAAAAGTGGATGTTACTTGTTCAGACGACATTTTCCGGTGAATTTTTTTTATGTTGGTCATACTTCCAAAAGTAGAATCTGTGATTTCGAATGATATTTTAAATGTCATCTTGTGTTTTCCACACACACAAAAAAAAAAAAAAGCAAAAAATACAGGTTTTGAATGACATGAGGGTGAGTAAAAGATGACATAAGTTGATTTTTAGGTTAACTTTCCCTTTAAATTAGTTTAATGCATATACCTAATTTGACATTAAATGCATTCTGTTCTGTCAGGTTTCTAAAGACTGCTGCGTAGTGGAGAAATTAAAAATGATATATTGGTATTCGCCAAGGTGTGCCATCACTAGTACTGTTAAGCAAACATTTGAAAAACTCCATCCTATATTTTACAGCCAAATTTTCTCATTTTGAGCCATTATAGCCATTAAAGTGTAATTGATTTACATTTACAGTGTATTTTTTTTTTTACATTTATTAGGCTTTAAAAAATGTTTTATTCAAGTGAACTTCAAACAATCTTACAACAAACCTATTGTAATCAATGTCGCATTTAGCTGCCCTTCAATAAATAAGGGCACTTTTTTTTTTTTTCTATTGGCCCAGTCAGACCAGTTCAGATTTTTACTTGCCCATGTAACCTTGTAAACAGTGCTTTAAGATTTTTTAGGTAGGTCTAACAGGTAGGATATATAGAAATTGAGTTATCAAATAATGTAACACAAGCCAAAGGATGACGGAAAAAATTTATGCTGCGTTAATTGCATGAAATATTTTTAGTGCTTTAAACGGAAAAGGTTCATCGAATGCGGTAACGCGTTAATTTTGACAGCCCATATATAAGGGCCGTCAAAATTAACATACATACAAACAATGTACATGCATATAAATGTCAACGTAATCGATGACGTCAATTACGAAAATACGTCGATTTGTGTGGAATGTTTTTTTGTTTTTTTTAATAAACAAATGAATTAATATATATAAATAGGCTGTTTCCGAAAGTATTCTTCTGATTTTGAGAGTGAGTGTGAGTCTTTGGCATGGGGTGACAATGACATCAGACACTGCAATTTACACAGGTACACACACACACACGCACACACACACACACACACACACACACACACACACACACACACACAAGGCCCCTCTCAGCCTGGATAATGCTCTTATAATGGGAGGCATTGTGTCACACCTGGTTTTGTGAGGACGGTGTTGGTGTCTCGTTCACCCAGACTGACTCCAGATCAGAGGTGAAAGAACATGGGGAAATGCAAAAAGAGAGGGATTGTCATTCTCAGGTACAGAGAGGAAACAAGATGTTTGGGGGATATTGAGGGCAATCTCAAATCACGAAGCTGCAATCTGATTGGCTGGCTTTATGCAATTTCCGTAGACAAGGGACACAGGTGTTTTTCAGTGTGGCAAAAAAAAAAAAAAGTTGCATAGCTGCTACTTTGAGTGCTTCTGAGGAATAAATAGTTGCTTGATTTGAGCAGGTGAGACACTGACAAGTAAATTGGGTATATTTGAGTTCTGTGTTTTGATTGGCTCTTGGGATTATATATCTTTTTATATCAATTCTTTAGAAATTAGGATTATGTTTTATTTATAACTTGCAAAGCTGCTGAAGTGATTGATTCCAAGGAAGAGCTAGATTTTCCAAAGTCTTTTAGATGCGTGTTGTTTAAGTTTCGAAAGATTTTCAAGTGTGTTTGAAACATCTAGTAACAAGAATGTATTCCGATTTACCCCCACCCTCAAACATCACGTAACATACGCTACAAACACTTCAGAAGAACAACATTTATTTGAAATGGAAATCTTTTGTAACATTATAAATGTCTTTACTTTCACTTTTGATCAAATTAAAGCATCCTTGCTGAAGAAAAGTTTTTTCTTTTTTTTTTTTACGTACTGACCCTAAACTTTTGAACGATAGTGTATACAGAATACAACGAAGCGTTGTCAGAACAGCTCAGCAGTGGAACAGTCTGGTGAAGGAGGATGTTGATTTACATATGAGTCCAGAGGTCAAACATCGGTGGGAAGGAGGGAAAGAAAACACAAAGGAAAGCTCAACAATGCGAACACACACACACTCTTTGGTACTCCAGGTTTCCTTCAGTTTCATTTCTCGTGGTCGTTTTCTGTGTTGACTCTGTTAAGCCTTGTGTGATCTCTCTAGCCTGTCAGAGTCAAGCCTCAAAAGACAGATCCAACAAGCCAATCTTAGTCTCAGCAACAGCCCCGCCGGGCCCGGCAACGGTCGCCGTGTGGCCTATGACATCATCGCCTCACCATTCAGGAAGAGTTATACAAGAGAAAGGACTTGAGACTGTGTGTCAAAGGGGGAAGGTATCTGAGAAACGTCAGTTCTCGCTGATGGTGAAGTGATGTGCAACTGCAAGGATAAAAAGATCTGACACTTTTGTGAATAGACCAGACTCTATTGGGTCCAAATAATCGTGGAGATCTTTAGTTATGTCCAGCGGAAGCAAGCCTAAAGCCTCTTACAGCTGATTAACAACTTTTAAGAGCGTTTGTTCAAGCTCATGTGAATGCTTGGAGAGATCAGGTCTCAGTCCAGATTAGATGAAGGATACAGAGGCGTTTGCTGAATCAGCCAGGTATGTAAAACACATGAATGATTCACAGTGGCAGAAATAACCATTTGGTTAATGTGTTTGGGTTTTGTATGCAAATTTAAAAGTATTCCGGTTTTTATGGAGTAATCCTGTTCCAGAAGACATTTTCATTGCACAGATGATACTCTTTCTTTAAGGTTAAGCATGTAATTGCTAGCCTGGTCCTACCAGACTTTCGTACATTTCATTTGTACAGAGAGTCTGGCAACTCTCCATTGACAAGCGTTAACTTCCTTGAAGGCGAGTACTCTGTTCGCTAACGTTTGGTCGTGATGTAACCCTACAACTCAAACTAGTACTAGCGCACAACCTCTACGTCATCGTTCTCAGCCACTCCCTCTGTTCGCTGATTGGACCGGTAAAAATTTGGCCGGAGAAAACCCACGAATATACCGCAAACCCAGATGGACTACTGAAGGAAAATGAAAATTTAACAGAAGTACGTAGGAGGGTAGAGCCAGGCTATGTAATTGCACCACTATTGGCACCTATCAGAATTGCAAAAATTTTCGAACAGGTTTCCCAAACACCCTAGTCTTTCATTGGTTGGAAAACAGGTAGTTTCACCCCAAACTCACACCATTTGTTGAGCTAATGCTTTTTCTAGAGTGCTGCAGTGATGACATATTTTTGTAGGCCAACCTGTTTAGTTTGCCTCATCATGGTTCCTTAACAAAAAGCTTAAAGGATTTTCCCAATGTCTTTTGGATTATTGCAGAAAATAATCTCTGTGACCCACAAAATGTTATGTTTATTGCATGTTATTTTTTTTCATCATGATAATCTTACAAATGAACGCAACTTTTTTAGCGGTGTCACGATTCCTTGATTAAATTCAAGTACTCGATTTTGAAAAATCCTCGATTGCGATTTACCCGTGTCGAGTAACCGGTAAAATACCAGAAGTGGGGCATTCCACGGACAAGAAACCATGAACTGCATTATTAGACCGTTTTGTAAGGCTGTACGATTAAAACCATTTAAAAAACATTCGGTAACACTTTATTTTACAGAGTACTTGTTACATACGTTACATGTACTTACCATAGTAATAACAGTAAATTATGCATAATTATTACATGCAACTAACCCCCAACCAAATCCTAATTCTACCCTAACCCTATAGTAAGTACATGTAGTTGCTTAATATTACTCAGTACTTAAATCTATAATTACACTGTAACAATGACACCTTAAAATAAAGTGCTATTGTAAATTCACAAAGGCAAATATGCCCCGCAGGTTTAATATATATATGCGCTTTATTTAGATTACTTTCATGCATCTCAGAGTGGCTTCGTTCACAGTAAATGATGCTCCACATGAACTGTCATCATTTACATGTGTGGAGCGCATCTAAAACTCCATCTCTGCATATTCTGTGCATTTGGGTTGCTTATAACGTTCATCTAACATTCATCATTTATAAGGTAAATCTTTTATAAACCTATGTCAACACAGGAGAATATATCAATATGTTTCTAAAAATGCAAACCGTTCATCGCGAAGTGTAACAACACCAGGCCGTTGGCACCCTCTGCAGGCATTTGTTATAATACATAATTTACATAAGATGATTGTTTATACTCTCACCTAAAGGATTATTAGGAACACCATACTAATACTGTGTTTGACCCCCTTTCGCCTTCAGAACTGCCTTAATTCTACGTGGCATTGATTCAACAAGGTGCTGAAAGCATTCTTTAGAAATGTTGGCCCATATTAATAGGATAGCATCTTGCAGTTGATGGAGATTTGTGGGATGCACATCCAGGGCACGAAGCTCCCGTTCCACTACATCCCAAAGATGCTCTATTGGGTTGAGATCTGGTGACTGTGGGGGCCACAGTACAGTGAACTCATTGTCATGTTCAAGAAACCAATTTGAAATGATTCGAGCTTTGTGACATGGTGCATTATCCTGCTGGAAGTAGCCATCAGAGGATGGGTACATGGTGGTCATAAAGGGATGGACATGGTCAGAAACAATGCTCAGGTAGGCTGTGGCATTTAAACGATGCCCAATTGGCACTAAGGAGCCTAAAGTGTGCCAAGAAAACATCCCCCACACCATTACACCACCACCACCAGCCTGCACAGTGGTAACAAGGCATGATGGATCCATGTTCTCATTCTGTTTACGCCAAATTCTGACTCTACCATCTGAATGTCTCAACAGAAATCGAGACTCATCAGACCAGGTAACATTTTTCCAGTCTTCAACTGTCCAATTTTGGTGAGCTCGTGCAAATTGTAGCCTCTTTTTCCTATTTGTAGTGGAGATGAGTGGTACCCGGTGGGGTCTTCTGCCCATCCGCCTCAAGGTTGTGCGTGTTGTGGCTTCACAAATGCTTTGCTGCATACCTCGGTTGTAACGAGTGGTTATTTCAGTCAAAGTTGCTCTTCTATCAGCTTGAATCAGTCAGCCCATTCTCCTCTGACCTCTAGCATCAACAAGGCATTTTCGCCCACAGGACTGCCTCATACTGGATGTTTTTCCCTTTTCACACCATTCTTTGTAAACCCTAGAAATGGTTGTGCGTGAAAATTCCAGTAACTGAGCAGATTGTGAAATACTCAGACTGGCCCGTCTGGCACCAACAACCATGCCACGCTCAAAATTGCTTAAATCACCTTTCTTTCCCATTCTGACATTCAGTTTGGAGTTCAGGAGATTGTCTTGACCAGGACCACACCCTAAATGCATTGAAGCAACTGCCATGTGATTGGTTGATTAGATAATTGCATTAATGAGAAATTGAACAGGTGTTCCTAATAATCCTTTAGGTGAGTGTATAATGTATTTTAACAATTTTGTTCTATGAAACTGTCACGGGTGGTTGCAGGAAGACAGAACAAGATGAAGGTATCTTTTCAACACAAAGGTTTAATGATGGTCAAAATACAGAACAGCAGAACAGGCAGGAACACACACTTTTTACAACGGAGATCGGACAAAGACTGACTGAACAGACAGAACTTAAATCCAAACACAGATGACAATGATTAACGAAACACAGGTGATACAGATAACGATGATTGACTAAACACAGGTGATACAGCTGAACTGATAATGACAGTGATGATCACACGTCTGATGATAGCCCAATACAATTGGCAGAAGTTAAAAGCTAAAAGTAAGCTGTAAACAAACTACACTTTCGACAACCCTTTATTTAAAGGTACATTATGTAGTTTTTGCTCTCTAGTGGTTAAAACAAAAATGCATGCATTTTGTGGAAGAACATTGTTTTGGTCTCTCTTTTTTAATTTTTTTATTAATAACCTGGTTTATGAGGGTGAAAGAGAGAAATAAACCTTTCTTACCACTAAAACAGATAGTCAGCCTCAACGTGACACTCAGGAGCAATGTAAATATTTAACAAAGTCTTGTTAAATGATGCTTATGTGCCAAGAGCCTCCACCTAACACCTGCCTGCTTCTCTCGGTCTCTGCTTTCTCCTCTCTCACCTCATTGGAAGACTAATTACAGTCATAAGAAACACAAGATATGTCCTGAATGGACTACCATCTTATACTGCATAGTGCATAGTATACGCTCTATTCTGCCTACTACATAAAAAAAAAATTGTATGTGGAAGATAACGCATTCTGCAACAATAAGCGCTAGTTTGCTATATTGCTGTCATGTAAATTTGTACTGTATGTTTATTTCAGCAGGGGTGTTTAGTTATCATCTTGGGAGGGAAAAACAAATATTTTGAATTTTTATCACGTCTCAAATTTTAAACGCTCAGATCAAATAAGGATGTTAAAAACAGAATTGAAGGCCAGGTACAGTGCGTTGTGGGAAATTTACCAGTGAATGCATTAGTTCGTTTTTATGGCTGTACACCTAAATAAAAAATTGGTGTAGGAACAATTTTCACTCAGAAATTGCTACCAAACTTCACAAATACTTACAAAGAAACGGCAAGTAACACTGAAATAAACATGAAATTTTGAGATAGAAAATTTAAAGTGCATTTTCATGTAAAGACATATTCAGTAATCTTTAATTACAACTTTGTGTACAACTTACAGTGGCATTGTTTCTTTAAGGAGGATGAATTTAGAGGAAACATTTCTTTTCCAAGACGATTTTAGCTTGCTGACAGTCCGACAGGTAAAGGGTTAGTTAGGTAAACTGTCAGTAATTACTCACTCTCATGTCGTTCCAAACCCGCAAGACTCGTTCATCTTCAGATCACAAATGAAGATCCTTTTGATGAAATCTGAGTTATTTCTGTCCCTCCATTGACAGCTACAACTTTGACGCTTCAGAAAGTTAATGCATAGGTCGTAAAACGAGTCCATAATGAATTGAGCTGCTTAGTCCAAATTTTCTGGAGATACTCGATCGCTTTATATGATGAACAGATTTCATTTATTTTTTATTTACATATAAACAGTGATCATCAAACATAAACAGAAGCTCAACCGAACCTGCTTGATGCCCAAGAACAAACCTCATTGGTTCTTGCGAAAGCTCAAACGCGCTGCGTAACACGAGAATGAACCTCATTGGTTCTTGTGGAAAATCTACTTTGATCTCTTAAGCGCCAGGCGTAAAATGAATGAAATATCTATAAACTCACTAATTGAAAATCGTTGTTGGTTGTCTATTGCAAACACAGTCACATTCGGCAGAAATGCTACCTGACTGGTCCAGCGATGTGCCGCAGATTTGCCTGTCCTGTGAAACACAACCAAAGCCTTCAGGTGTGTGTGTGTGTGACCTGGCCTGTATGACATTGATCGTGAAGCCACAGTAAAGTAAGATTTAATTATGTCCACTCAGTGTTGAATCAAACATTTGCATGTGTGCATGCATGAAGGGCGGGTAATGGTTTAATAAGACATGATGCCGTTGGTGAGGTTCTACCTTACCACACACACACACACACACACACACAGACGTGTATCCGACTGCACATCGAGACATCTGAACCTTAGCACACACCTGAAACTGATCACATGCTAATGTGAACCTGGACCTGTTTTATTATAGGCTGGTCGGGGCATTAGATACTAGCCGACACCTTTGGTGTGTTTATATCAACACAGGGAAATGGATCAGTATTATTATGGCAGTTATACAACTTGTTGCATAATGCGTTTCGGTGCACTCTGCCAGACCACTATACAAATGAGATTGGGATAGGGAGAGAGACAGAGAGAGAGAGAGACACTGGCTTATAAAATTAAACAAACAGTGTTTACTGTGTGGCCTTTTATTTGACCTGTTGATGAGACTGTCAGAAACAGTGAGAAATAGAAAGAGAGATGGAGAAAAACTCAAATTGAGCCCAATGGTTGTGGGTTTGCACAAGGCATTGGCTGTTTGTTTTATCTATCTATCTATCTATCTATCTATCTATCTATCTATCTATCTATCTATCTGTCTATCTGTCTGTCTGTCTGTCTGTCTATCATTAAATATGTTCTTATCGGCTGTAGTTCTGTTGCTTCACACAGCATTTTGCTTTCAGCGAGGGAAAACGTATGCATGATGCTGGAAAGTGTCTTAATAGGTCATGTTGTCAGAGTCACATTACTGCGGCATCTGATGCAAACATCTCAGTCTTTAATTTGAGCTTTTCTAGCTAACAAGCCCAGATGCTGTTTATTGCGTTTTACTCGCATCTGTGATGTGAACACCCTCCTCCACCCACATACAAGCACATTTGTAGCCGGTAACACCCCCTCGTTTGGACTGAATGCTTTGTGGTGGTCAAGGTTTGTATGTTTCTATGGCGACGGTCAGCTCACCACACACAGATGCAAGGCGCAGGAGTCAAAACAGGTGTGGAATAGGACGGGTTTTCCTTTATCCCACCTGTTAGAGCAATTCAAGAGCCTTTCCTGATATTGCCACCCACCTGCCCTTTTATATATATATATATGAAAGGACAGGCAGGTGCCACTATTCTTTTTGAAAGGAAGTCTCTTATACTCATCATTGCTGCATTTATTTGATCAAAAATACTGTATTATTACAACGAAAACAACTAAAACCCCTGTATGCCAGGCCAGTAGTTGCCGAGGTCTGAATTCGAATTAGTTGGTGATGTTAGATTAGTGATGCAGTAAATCTACACTTTGCTGGAGAAGCGTTAATTAACAGTATATTGAGCAGCACAAACACAGTCCTCTAGACCACCATTGTTGTTTTGGTTGCGCATGCCTATGGACTGAACACGTTTTACACATGTGCATGATGTCACTGTTTTCACTAATCCACATTTTTGTAGTTTACACAGAGGCGATAGCTTGCACTTGGAAACCTGTTTTCAAAATTGCAGTTTGCATTTGCAGGTCCACAAAACACAGTTGTCGTGTAAATGAACGGCCAAAATGCATAACATGTATAATATAAACTGTGATGGAAGGTGAAAATGAGGACATGAACTCAGATGTGCAACTGGTTGAGTCACCACAGGTAAAAATATTTAAATGCCCATGAGCTTGAGCTTGAATGAGGAAAAGTGAGAGAGAGAGAGAGTTAGCCTGAAGGCAGGACGAGAGGAACCTGCTCTGTGACATCACCCTGCGGCTCCTCTGATTGGCCGAGAGGACGCAGTGTTTTGCCTCTGATGTGTCACCCGTGTTTGAGAGCGAGCAACAGAGAGATGTTGTTCTTCCCTTGCTAGTGTGAGTCCGTGTGCAGTATGTGGATTCAGTCTCTTTTAAACCTCAGTGAGTGAAGTTGGGATTTATTTCCTGTTGCTCTGGATGTTTGACTGCAGGTTTGTTTAGGTCTGTGCTCAGACAGACACTTCATCAGCGTGACAGGTACTGTAATCCCATTCACATACATGCATTTAAAACAGGTAGAAGTTGCGTTTCTATAATCTCTGTGTTTATATAATCTCCCTGCTGTGTCTAACAATGTGTCTTTGTTTGGTATAAATCACTCTACACTTATATATCATTATATAAATGGGTAGCTGGCAAGCGACAGCAGTGACTCAATCGAAACCTGTTTAAAACCACATTTTTCTAATTACTATGCATGCCGTTTTTATGACCTTATTAATTCTGTTAGTCACTTTGTATGAATATTAAGTGAGCTGTCAAAAGACACCGGTTACAGCATCTAAAAAATATGCAGTTTCCTTAAGTTTAACCTTGATCTTGCGAAACAAAAGTTCATCTGCATGTTATATATCAACTAGCCCACAATTTGTTGAACTAGTGAAGCTTCCAGTTGTGTTTTTGGTTGAATATTTAACAGATCACTAATATTGCATATGAATGAGATCATGGTGTGATGGCTCTGAGTTTGGTTACTGTGAGAAAGTCGTTTTGTTTTGCATAGAATTGCATATAAACTCCCTGTTTTCATATGCAAATGAAAGGCTTGTCTGTGTTGAGTTTGTGTTGAATAGACTGCGAAAAATGATTTACTGATATAAAAATGAAATGCTGCTGTTCGTCACAGTGTTTTCAGCTCAGTTTCTAGGTTTAATGGTTGTGTTTGGTAAGGTAAAAGGCACTTATTTATTTATTTATACAGTACTGTATACAATACAGATTGTTTTAAAAGCACCGTCACGTTAAACAGGAGTGTTAATGTTGTCATTATTCAGTTCAATTTAGTTCAATGTTGTTTCAGTTCAGATCAATAACAGTGTTAATGTTGCAAAATTCATGAATTCAAGTTATCATCAGACGTAATTCTCATTGCTTTTGTGTTTGATAAATACTGCTTAGATACATTTATATAATCTGATCTCTTTTATTCTTTTTAAAAAGTAATATTTATCATCCTTTTAAAGGCACAGTATGTAAGTTTTGCCGCTAGAGGTCGCTGTTTCAAAACCGTAACAGTTGGCCACTACCAATCCTTTCATTTTGTTGTTTATTTTTGTTTTACGATTAAAGTTAAGTTTACCGGTTCCCACCTCCTTCTTCCCTGAACTTGAATTTTGTTATAGTTTTGTTTGATCACTTAAATTCACATTAAGGGGTGGGAATCTTTTGGTACCTCACAATTCGATTCTTGAGGTCACGATTCGATTAAAAATCGATTCTCGATTTTAAATAAAATTTCGATTCGATATATGCATTGATTTGATTCTAGTTTACTGTTTTGTGTTACTTTTCCTATTTGACTGTGGTAGACAGTTTAATTGGTCTTGAAGTAAAAAATCCCACTGAATTAAATGTGAACCTTATTTAATTTTTCTTCCCATATTAGTCAACCCAATATTATTTTTGAGCTGACTGCAATCATTACACACATGACTGGCAGCCTTCTGTAATAAATCAAGGCAGGCAATTTTATTTTTATTTTTTTATTAAAAATAGGAATAAAGAAGCAAATTACAAACAATAGGACAAATAAAATAGAAATTTTTTTACTAATTAAATAAACTAAGTTTTTCAGGTACAGTAGCCTATAGGCTTGTTTAACATTAAGAAATACAGAAATTGAATAATCAAATGTAAATTAAACACTATATAGTCTTCACTGTATGAATTAATTATAAATTGATTCATATTAAAGATAAAAAAGTGATTTATTTTTATTTTAGATGAACATTAATGAAACAGACGGCAGCAGTTTATGAGGATGCTGTCCCTTTCAGAATGAATGCATGGATCTAATTTACTGTTACACACTCGATTTTCTCCTGTTTACTTTCGCGTAGGACATAACAGACTGTGTTTACATGAATGCTCCACGCGATGTGCATTTTGACAATTGTGTGTGTATTTGATCGTGCAAGTGCAATGAACTGAACGAGTAGTGAAATTGGGATTGCATGTAACTCGAGCACCACATTGAGTCCTTTTCCGCGGCTTATTGTGATCAATGTGTGATCAATAACACTCTAACATGTCATTGACTTCAAGCAGTACTGCATAAGTTAAAGAAATGTAACACTAGAAAATCAATATTTGAAATATCGCCCTCGACTAAAGATTTTTCTAGTCGACTAGTGGTCGTTCATTTAATCGATTAGTCGACTAATCGTGCATGTACATTAATAAGCAATAAATCATAGTAATGGGCCTTTAATTGCCTATATATATATATATATATATATATATAACACATAGCCTAATTAGTGCTCAAATGCACGCATAAAGCTTGCCACAACATTTGCTCACCTATCTGATAAAACACTATATATTAACGCGTATTTGGTTTCTATGGAAGTAAAACCGGAAGTCGAGGGTAACGCGGGGATGATGTCACTGACAGGCGACACAAGGACACAGGCCGTTACACTGGATAACATTTTGGGATTTTTCTGGATTTTAAACTTTGTTGGAAACATTTGGGATAATGTAAGTATAATGTTGGGGGGTTTTTGATATTTTATTCCAACAATTTTTTACATATTGTGCCTTTTTAAGGAGTGTTGTTTTTTATTAACTGTAGTAGCTGTTTATTTATTGTGTAGCTAACTATGTTTTCAAAGGGGTAGCTTGATTGATAAGACAAAAACACCGTTTGGAAAATGGATTCATGATGTGCTCGCTTATCATATACATTTTGAACACCAAAAAGGTTACGGACTGATGCTTTAATTAACATATGACTGTGTTTGGAGCAGCGTAAGGTAGATTATTGCTGTGCACGTTTGTTTGACTCGTCTGGAACGATGTGTTTTCCACCTGCATCTAGATCCAAAATTCATGAGGTTTATTGTCCATAGACGAGAGAACGCAAAAACACTGCATAATGAACGGCACGATACTCCGAAAAGCACAAGTTAATACTGTCTGGCATGTAGGAATGAGAATTGTTTTTATGATTTTACGTTGTTTTTAAGCTGCTGTAAACACAGCAAGAGAAAGGCTAGAAGATGGAGCCAATGCAGGATAAAGAGAAGAGATAAAGGAAAGAGGTGTTCATCCAGAATGCAGTCAGGTTACCGTGTTTGTTTTTTAGAGGGAGTCACTAAAGGTCAGCGTGTTTGGTTGTCACTTAATTTATTTGCAAAGCTTTGTTGAACTTCTGGTGTGGCTTCAAAGTGTAAAGAGCGCTTAATCCCCAAAGTGAATATTCCATGTAAAGCTCCTGTTGTTTTTTATCATCTCTTATTTTTCATCTGTATCCCTTTGTTCTCTTCCTCTGCCAGAGTATTTTGTCTCTTCCTGTTCTCCGCTGATATCGGGTTCCTGGTTTTTTCTTTCATTCGGGGGTTGTGTTCGGTGACCGAGGGCAGGCATGCAGGGGAGATGAACTGAAACGATGCTCTGAAGATTCAAACAAGATGTTCATATTTTCTGATGAAAATTGTTCTCTTTCGCTAACCATGCATAAAACTTTTGCATAAACATTTTCATGCATGAATTTGCACTTAAAATTAGGAGACAATTTAAAGCTAATTCAAATAAATTTAATTGAAAAAAAACAATTTTGAATACCTAAGTGACCATACAGTAACACTGGGATAGTTTATATACCTGATAAATATAATTATATTAATTGCAGCGTATTATGATCCAACTTTTATGCTGGCTTGAGAAAACCTGACCAGAAAGTTTGAAGTAGTTTGAATATTCTATTATAATTAGTAGATTATTTTATCATAATAATAATTATTATTATTATTATAAATTGCTGATTAATACATATTATTCAATTTCTAGGAATTTAATAACTAGTTGACCCTACAGTAATTCTCTGACATAGACATAATTCTGCATCTTTCTTCATAGTTTTTTGGAATAATTTGGATTCAAATTTGAATGATGATGAGAACAAATTCATGTTTGCACAAACTTTTTGTGAATCCACTGTAAATTTTCAACACTTTTTATGGTGAATGAGACCCAATGGTTCATGCTGTGCACGGGTTGCCACCACAATGCAAGATTTGTTTATCGTGTCGCTATGCAGTTGCTAGGTTATTCTGGTTGGCTGTCTCATGTAAAACTAAAAAATAACATTATGCTAGACACTGTTTTGCATAAGCTTTCAGATTATATTGATTGCACAGCTCTTCATCTTTGTATTGTTTAGGGAGAAGAGATATAATACACAAGAGCAAATAACCTGAGAAGCACTAATATCAGATTTTTAGTTGCACATGTAAATACCAGCATTATTAAAGTAAACAAAGTAATCATATTTGACTCTTCTGTCATTCTTTTTTCTTCACGTGATGAAGTGACGTCTGTCAAAACAAATTCTTTCATTTCTTTGTTCGTTCTCTAGGCATTCGTTCTCTTGGCCGTTGATGGCATTCCTGCAGCGGGTCAAGCTGGTTTAGCTTTAACACTTTCACAGAATCTGTAAATGCATGTGAAGGGTGTGTTCAAGGAGAACGGCATGTTTTAAAGGGAACGTCCCCTTGCTTTATATGGTTAATGCATTCAGAACACTTTCTAATGAGCATGTTGAAAATGCATTTAGTAATATTTTTGTGGAAAAAACCTGATTAACATTATACAAATGTCAGTAGACCGGGAAGATTTTAAAACGAGCCGTTCATTCATAAATGGAATAAGATTGCAGTGAAAATATAAAAAGACTGAAAAGGGGCGGAGCTACATAAGGTCTATGGAGTTAATTTGACTTGTTATTTGATATATATATGCATCAATGTGTACATGCATCATTGTATGTGTGTGTGTGTGAGATATATAAACATATACATGTATAAGCACCTGCAGATGTGCAGTATATCTGATGCTCAGACTATTCCCATTACAATTGCATTTTAATTGCTAAAATGTTCAGATATAAATATAAGCATTGCATTTTGCCTCCGTTTACCATGTTTAAATATATTCTGCAGAATTCCATGTAGTTCTCTACAAAAATCAGTGGAGAAAATGTGGAAAAAGTCTAAGTTTCACCCGAATAACAATATGAAAACGTTTTTTTGGGGACTTTTTAAGTACCTCCGATCTTCCAGTCTTATGATAGATCAGGGTGGGACGAGCGCTGGTGGTCTTCTTCGACCCCCTCTAAGCGACCGTCTCTGTTCAGTAACGCGCTTGTTCATCTTGTGCTCTGCGAAGAGTTCGGCTGTACTCAGCGTTTATTATTGCGTGGCTGATTGATGTTGTGGTTGGGTGCGTTTCACTCGAGACGCATATAAACAAGGGAAGAGGTCAGATCTGTGAGGAAAGGGTCAAGCGTGTGGGTGGCATGGAATATTTACACACACACACACAGACAACAACAGCCATGTGGAATTTGAACTCCTCCGTGTTTTCACTGGTCAGTGAGAGTACTTTTCCTTTGTATGAAGTTCAAAACAGCCATTTATTTAAAAGATATCTAGCAAAAATCAACACTCATGACGAAATTTGACCCTTGCTGTCCAAAAATCAAAAGAGCCCATCCTCAAATGTGATTATGTATGGTCCCCTACATATTTGTTTGATGAATAGAAAGTTCAGACGAATTGTAATGCACCCTTGAGCGGCTTTTGAACGTAGGTGTATCTCTGAGCAGCATTGTGGGTTTACAGGAAGTTGCATGGTGGTCACGTCTCTATGGTGATCACTAAGGTCCTCCAGGGGGCAGGTATGCAAGGAATGCTGGGGCATTTTGAGCAGAGGAGTTTAGAGATGCAGACGCTGGGATCTAAATCATGGATTGTTAATGTGTTGATCAGAGATGATATATCAAGACTCGGCGCTCCAATAAATGTCCGTACATTTCACAGGCCACTTGAAGTGATTAATAGAGATACAATTAGAATGTGTTTTCTGAAACGACTCCGAGCCAATGCATACTTGCAGCAGTCGGGGCCAAACACACCCTGAGCGATAAATCAAGCTTTAAAAAAGAAAGAACATTTAAAACAGGTATGTGAATGCTGTTCACTTTTAAAGGGATAGCATTTTCTCACGCTCATGTCAAAGCTGCTCTATTCACACAATCAATCATATTAAAAATTATTATTTTTTTTTCATGTCCAATGCTGGAAAGAAAGAAAGTCATACTGGTTTTGGAATGACGTGAGGGTGAGAATTTTTGTTTTTAGACTCTTAGTCTCTTTAAGTGAACGTTTATGCTGGGTTTGTTTGGAGTGTCTTTGTGTTGTCTTTTATTAGCTGTGTGTTAAACCTTTCAAAAAGCCTTTAAAAAGGGAGTGATGACACAGTCCCTAACTATAGGAATGCTGTGTCAACATTACATGCGTTTCTCTCGCACCATTCCTCAGTGAGATGGGAGGGCTGCTGTTTTGCTGTCTAAGCTCTTGTAGTTGCAGCGTATGAAATAGTCTCTAAGCACTTGCCACACGAAATGCTTTGTTATATTTTTTTCTACAACGAATAAACATTCAGTTTATAAAAACAATAAAATAAGGGGTTAGATTTGTTTTGTTCTATTTTGAAAGAGATTAATACTTTTATTCAGCAAGGATGCATTAAATTAATCAGAAGCGACAGTAAAACTTATAATGTTACAAAAGATTTCTATTTCTAATAAACGCTGTTCTTTTTTTGTGTGTGTGAACCTCTTTTTATTATTATTTACAGTGGAAGGTTTTCATGAAGAAGAAAAAAAAGAGAGAGAAAATAAACACCCTCCCATCCCAACACGAGAGCCATAAAGGAACATTCACACCCATTAAAAAAAATATTATAATAATAATAAATAAATGAATAATAAAAAAGGGAATCCAATGCTGTTCTTTTGACATTTCTGTTCATCAAAGAATCCTGAAATTGTTTTATTATTTTCCACAACAATAAGCAGCATAACTGTTTTTAACAGTAGCTTGAATTTAACTTGTGCGCAAAATTGGAATATCGCTTAATACATTTGTGAATAAAGCCGGTTACGCAGTGAAATATTTACGCACATATTAACAGCGGGTCAATTCCCACGGGATTAGTATTACATGAGGTAATTTTTCCGGACCTTTTTGCTGAAGGTAAAAGTTGCCGTAATCTGTACTGACATTGTCTGTAATGATTACTGAGATGGCACATTTCGGACGGGACTAAAATCACAGAGAAGCTCTGGTAATAATTACTTTACCCCACCTCTCCATGTTAAACTAGTCCCGTCCGAACAGGGCTAAATAATAGAGTTTTTTGTTGTGCATCGAGAGATTGATTCGATAAATGTTTCCATAGCAATGTATGTGCAGGTCTTCTTATCATATAAAAAATGTGTCCGTCTCAATTAAGCGCATACGTTTTTTATGTGCATCTTGGCATTTCCATCTATCACTTTTTTTTATATGATATCCCAAAATGTGCATAAAAATAGGTGGATAGAAACATAGTGACAATAAGAAGAAGAAAGGAGATGATATCTCTCTCTATCATGATAAATATAAATGCGTTTACATGTATATGAAATAAAACTAATATGAGTTGTATGTATAATGCTTTTACTTCATAGCAGTGTGCAGTAGGCTTGGCTTCACTATATCCTGTCCTTCAGGTTAATAGAAACTCTCTGTGTATGACATCCATGTGAGCATGTGGTGAATGGACCGGCCGGTGCCTCCTTTGTCAAATACGGCCACTACAACACATCTTTTGAACTGAGTCAATCCCAAACGTGCACACAATACACTCACGTGGACTTTTAAATGAGTTCTCACTCTCTGACCAACATTGATTCTCCAAATTCCAAAAATACATAATCTAAAGACATACAGACGCGCATCATCTACAAAGTAACCAATGAGCGCATACTGTCTAGACTAGGGATGTGCAAAATTACATATTTTCACATTCAACTAGTCAAGCCCTGTTTAGTCATGTCCATCGCATGCATTTCTTAGGGAGCATTCACATACGATGCAGGCGTCTTGACACACTTTTTGTTGACCGGTTTTTAACTTAATGAGCTCATGGTTGTGATGTCATAATCATGACAATCTTTGAACAAGTTTAAAGATGTTCTGGGCTGGCTGAACTGAGCAGGACGTTTTGATTAGTTACGGACATTTGATCATGTTTTGTTTTATTTGGAAAAAAGCTGTTCTGTTTTCCACGATGCAAGCACTTTAATTGTCTGCGATTTTATAAAGAGTGAATTTCTAACCTAAACTTCTGTTTGTGTTTGTAGAGAGTGTTGTCCAGGCCCTTGCTGTTCTGACCGGCGTCCTCTCAGTCCTTCCAGAGACAACAGATGCAGCGGAGGAGTGAAACTACGCATCAAAAACAGGTGTGAAGTTAAATATCTTTGTATTCGGCATGCCAGATTGCATCTGCACCAGTGTTTTATTAATAGTTTGAATTTAGTTTAATTCCATATTTTCATATTTATTTTGGTAAAAAAAAAAAAAAAAAAAATTTTAATGAGTAATATTTACTTGGACACTTGCTGAAACTAACGATTATTTTGGTAATCGAGTAATTGGTCGATTATTTTGGTAATCAAGTAATTGTTCGATTATTTTGTCAATTAATCGATTAATCTGAATAATCTTTTTAACAAATTTTTTGGGTAATAGAAATGGACCCAAGCCTTTAAAAGGCTTAAATTGACTTAAAATACATGTATAATAACAATGAGGCAATAATGATTGGTTCAAATAAAATATCAAAAGCAAGTAATCATATGGTTTTATAGAACAACACTGTTAAAATACATAATATACATATTATAAACATTAAACATAATAATTAATTTAGTTTCTCTAAATAACGCTGCCTGCTGTTGTAATTTAGCCTCTCCCGATAGAGCCCCTTTCCTTTCGCTTCCTCCTTCTCCATTTATTACCAAGAAACCGCCGTATCTCAAAATGCAAACGAATATCAAGCTGCTCTCTCTCTGCCGCTATTTCTTTCTGTCTCACTGTTGAAGTAACCATGGCAACGGATAGTGTATCCTGCCAAGATGGTGGCGCCTTCCCGAAATGCAACGCGGAGTGAATCGTATTCTCTATAGCACTATGTTTTACTTTTATCGATCTTTTCGCAGCTTTTCTCTCTCTTAATGTATTTCTATAGAGAGAGGAGATAGAAGGATGTTAATCCATTTATTACTTAAAGCGCATATCTTAACATATCGCAATCAGCATGCGTACAGTTTTTTATTGACTTAAAACATTCAGAGGTTTGATATTTTCAGATAATGACTGTTGTCAATAACAACGCCGCTATATAACAAACTACTGTATACAAACCGCAACTGGTGCCATCTTGCGTCCACTTAGCGATTGTATTGAAATTACCTAGGCCTACTTGTCTTGTTGCCAGGACAATTGTTTTATACATTGTAATGTATTATAAAGTAAATCTAAATCTTAGGATTCCCAAACAAAACAGATAATAGAAGGATATATTTTGTCTATATAATACAAATAACAGGATATTTGAGTTTATAATTATAATTTTTTTGTTGTAAGGCATGAAATGACTCGAGACTCGACTCGGACTTGTGATAAAAGACTTCAGACTAGACTCAGACTCCAGTGATAAAGACTTCAGACTAGACTCAGACTCCAGTGATAAAGACTTCAGACTAGACTCAGACTCCAGTGATAAAGACTTCAGACTAGACTCGGACTCGTGACAAAAGACTTCAGACTAGACTCAGACTCCAGTGATAAAGACTTCAGACTAGACTCAGACTCCAGTGATAAAGACTTCAGACTAGACTCAGACTCCAGTGATTAAAGACTTAAGACTAGACTCAGACTCCAGTGATAAAGACTTCAGACTAGACTCAGACTCCAGTGATAAAAGACTTCAGACTAGACTCGGACTCGTGACAAAAGACTTCAGACTAGACTCAGACTCCAGTGATTAAAGACTTCAGACTAGACTCAGACTCCAGTGATTAAAGACTTCAGACTAGACTCAGACTCCAGTGATAAAAGACTTCAGACTAGACTCGGACTCCAGTGATAAAAGACTTCAGACTAGACTCGGACTCGTGACAAAAGACTTCAGACTAGACTCAGACTCCAGTGATAAAGACTTCAGACTAGACTCAGACTCCACTGATAAAGACTTCAGACTTGACTCAGACTCCAGTGATAAAGACTTCAGACTAGACTCAGACTCCAGTGATTAAAGACTTCAGACTAGACTCAGACTCCAGTGATTAAAGACTTCAGACTAGACTCAGACTCCAGTGATTAAAGACTTCAGACTTGACTCAGACTCCAGTGATAAAGACTTCAGACTAGACTCAGACTCCAGTGATAAAGACTTCAGACTAGACTCGAACTCGTGACAAAAGACTTCAGACTAGACTCAGACTCCAGTGATAAAGACTTCAGACTAGACTCAGACTCCAGTGATTAAAGACTTCAGACTAGACTCAGACTCCAGTGATAAAGACTTCAGACTAGACTCAGACTCCAGATGAAAGACTTGTGAACATTTCTGGGAAACAAAACCTCACTTCTATTTTTTAATCTATGGGAAACAGGAAACAAACATGTCTCTTACAGGAAAAGGAAGCGCTGAAGTGGATTTGGGTTTATGTTTTCCTTGACGGTCACGTTAGGGGTGACTGTCATTGCATCCCTTCTCCGTTTACTCTAAATCCACTGTTACTCAGGTTGTTTACAGGCTTTTAAGCGGATTTATGTGCATTTTATGGCAAGCTTGTGCTGTTGTCTCACATGCCAGAAGGAATCCTTTTTACTAGTTTCTCTCTGCTTCTTTTCCTCTATTTCTGTGTGTAAATAAAACTGGAGTACTTTATACAGATGCTTTAAATAGCGAGACGACCTGATCGGAAATCTCACTTTCATCCGAATAAGGCTGTAATGGAAAGGTCACATGATGTTGACGAGCTTGATGTGGACATGCTAAAACGGTAAAACGGATATTAAAAAAGGGACTCAAATCATATGGTAGCAATTTTTGCACTGCCAAGCATCACTCACATTATTTTCAGAAGTACTCTACCATTCAAAAGTTAAATTATTTAATTAATTAATTTTTAATTAAAACTTTTATTGAGCAAGGATGCTTTAAACTGATCAAAAGTGACAGTAAAGACATTTATAATGTTACAAAAAATATATTTTTAAAGAAATGCTGTTCTTTTGAACTCAGAACTCAGTTAACAACATACTGCCTATACATTTTTTTTTTTTTTTTTTACATATGGTAAGTAACCTCACTCGACGAGTGCTGTATTCCTGAATACCATCACGATTGAAAATGTTACATTGATTTCCTACAATAGTTCAATAAACAGTTCAAATTGAAGTCATTTACATTTTAGATGCAATATTGCCTGTTTTTGTTCTGTTTCAGCAGCGAAAATAGTTCCAAACAAAGATCACAGGAGAATTATAACTCATCGCACAGCAACACTCAACCGTGTTTCATTACTGAATGATTCAGCATTTTGAACGAATCGGTTGAGTCAAAGATTCACTGACCCATTTATAAACATCTTTCTCATTCTTGAATGAATCAGCCGTTTGAATGAATTAATCAATGACTCACTCATTAAGACGGCCGCCTGCCGCCACCTACTGGCGGTTTAGTGTTATGTTTAAAAGTATAATTCTTTCCAACGTTTCTTATTTGTAGATTTAAAACAATCTCATAACATTATTTAATACAATTCAGTCATTTTTCAGTGTAAATGATTTCATTTGATCAGCCCTACCTAGGGTAACGGCCCTATAGTGTCTTATTATGATAAATAATTTATTGATCAAATTTAGGAATTAAAAATGAAAGATGAAGCATACATTTAATAAGATTGTTTGGAGGGGGGTGCCCTTTTAAAGGTGCAGATATTACAATATGCAGATTTAAATATATCAAAGCTGATTGAACACTGATGAGAATATTGCTTCAGAATAAAAAATAAAAAAATCTGGACAAGCAACTTTTTTAAAAACTTTTTATATATATATATATATATACATACATACATACATACATACATTCACACACACACACACATACACACACACACACACACACACACACACACACACACATATACATATATATATATAAAAAACTGTTTTCAATATTGATAATAATCAGAAATGTGTCTTTCAAATTTATTCAAACTGTTATATTATTTTTAAAAATATTTCACAATATTACTGTTTTTACTTTATTTTTTTATCAAATAAATGACATAAGATTGATCAGATAAGATAAACTACCATTCAAAAGTTTGGGGTTAGAATTTTTTTTTTGTAAATGCTTTGGTTATACAGTACAATATATAATGTACTGTAATTTCAAATACATAAAAAAGGTCATTTATTTTGCATCAAGTAGATTTCTCTGGTCCGACAGATGGCACACTGATCACACACAAAGACAGATAGCGTGCACAATATTTCCCATCATTCCCATCCCTCTCATGTAAACAGATACTGAATATGTTTGAATTTTGTCTGTTTAATTGCCATGTTCATGTTCAACCTACCTTGTTTGAGTCTTTGCTTTGGATGGACACTTACCTGTGGGCTCTGAATATCATAGACATTGTAATGCTACACAAGACACAAATTATACGTTTAGATGGTCCTTCCCTGCAGCAGTTATTGGCGTTTTCATTGGTAATTTGATGGATTTGAGAAATTTGTTGTGTAAAAGACAATGAATGTACAAAGATTAATCCAAGACAATGGTGTTAGACCCACCCAACACTTTAGAGCAGTTATTTACATGTGTATGTGTTATCGTACACGTGCATTGAGATATTAATGGAATGTTTACAGGAAGTGAGTCTGAAGTGTCTTGGGGCAACGATTCAAATCTCTGCATCCTAAATTCTCTCTCTTAACTTTCTCACTTGCTTGGATCCTCCATAATGCTGTAATTGGATCTTAGAAGAGTCTTCTTTTTGGACGTTAATAATTTCTAGTTCACTTGCAGTTCATCTGTCATGTGTGTTTTTCATCCATGTTCCTGGATTGTGAACATTCCAATGTTATTCGCACACTCAGAGGTAGGATTTCCCATAATCCCACAGTGACACGCATTAATAACATAACCCATCTCCCCCTGGATGTCTTCATTCCGATGAACCGTGTTCATCTAAAGAACTATACTATACTCGGTTTGAAGGTTCTTGATAGTAATGTGGTCTCCTGTGGGGTCTGAGCGTGATCCTCTCTTTATTCTCTCCATCTTGATGGAAGATATAAGAAAACAGTTACTTCGCTTATGTCCTGAGATGGCATCCAAATGTAAAGGCCAAACAAAGTTCGTTTAGAGTTAATCAGAAAGATCAGAATATGAATATACAAGGTCCAAGATCCCAAGCAAAGGGAACACTGATCACCGTTATGGTGACTTCAAAACAATTACAGTACTAAACAATATAATGTCTTACAGTGGCATGGTTAAAGACAACTTTATAATGTGAATTCACAGTAAAACAAGAGCAGTAAATAACTGTGATGTCAGCATCATTCTGCTGTTGATTAACAGTAATTTGTAAGAAAATTACCCAGCATGCATTAATTTCACTGTAACTTTCTGACTACAGTCATTTATTCTAAAATAATACTCTTTAATCCTGTAAATACTTGGCAATTTTTTACAGTGTATGTTGCAAACACATGCAAGTGCAAACAATATGTTCAGAACTGTTCAGAAGTTTGGGCTCAGTAAGTAAAAGTAATTATTATTGCATTAAATTGATCAAAAGTGACAGACGTTTCAAATTAAAAAATAAATGCTGCTCTTTTGAACTTTCTATTCATTTAAGAATCCTGAAAAAAATGTATCACAGTTTCCACAAAACTATTAAGCAGCACAACTGTTTTCAACATTGATAATAACCAGTTTGAGCATCATATTAGAATGATTTCTGAAGGATCATGTGACACTGAAGACTGGAGTAATGATGCTGAAAATTCAGCTAAATTACATTATAAAATGTATTAAATAGGAAACAATTTGGGATGCAGCCTGTGACCTGCTCTATCACTAACTATATCCATTTCCATCACACACTGTGATTGCAACAATCAGAGCCACACCAGACAGACAGTGTTTAGCGTCCATCTCCATTCTCCTTTCAAACCCCGCCGTACAAACACCCCCATCCCAGTCTAATCCAACTCTCCAATTTCAGTTTCCTCTCAGATCAAACAGATTAGTGTAGTTGACGGGCCGTGTTCCCAGGGATCAGATAAGGTTTCTGAAGCGGGACACACCCTTTGCAGTCTGGCCCAGCCGGGCAGGCGACGAGAAGGCTCGAGAGAGATGGTTTTTTTGGGGTTTTTTTTGTGGGTCAGACCCTTTGGATTCCCTAAGAGTCAGGTTACTGTGAGAGTGTGGCGAGAAGGGACTCTCCTGGGAACGATGGCATGCCACAGAAATCCGCAGTTATTGTACTCTGGTGTCATTACTCTGTGATGTATTTGTGAAAGAGACCTCAGGTTCTTCTGATGTGCACGCAAGCGAAAACTGAGCAATATGTCAACGCGCTGCTCGCGTCCAGTGGCCTTATTTTCTGGACAGGTGAAGACACCTGTGCTATTACACCTGCACATATTCCCTGCAGGCCCGGAGATGGCTGTCACCAGCACATGAAAGAAACCCTGCGACACACCCTAACTGTGGCCTTCCTGTTCCCATAATGCCCTCTGGGCACTGATGGGCTTGTTGACTTGTCTGGGATCACGTGGATGATCATGATGACGAAGAGGGAGAAAAAGAAAGGAAGAGAGGAAGATGCACACAAAGAGCCGTCTTTGTTTGATGTTGTGAACGCATGCTATCATATGTTCACATTTGCTCCCAGCTGTCTACGTGTTGCGTTATATTACTATTTTCTGACTTTCTTATATCCAACTCCAACACTTAATATCCAATCTCATGAAGGACGCTTTTTCCTCCCATTTGTCCTCGTTCTATCTTCGTTTTTGAAATACGTTTGTCCCGAGCGTCCCCAGTGCTGCCGAGGGCAGGATGTTTATTCTAGCTCTTATCGTGTCATTTTTAATGACGCTTAATTACATTTTAACGATCTTTGCGTCGTCAAGCTGCGCCCCACCAACCCTCCCAAACCCTGCCAACCGCCGCTCGGTTTAATCTCAGTTTATCGGGAGACTGCGAAGGACGCCATGGAGCTGCTCGGGGCCTTTTACCGCAAAAAGCTGCGGAGGAAGCAGAAATCAAATCTTGGGCGATCGGACGGGGCGCTGTGTAAGACACCGTCCGAGACCAGCGTCAACGGCCTGGCCACGGGACTCATCTCGAAAGTGCTGAGACTTACTGCAAGGTAATTGCTAAGTGTTCAGTAAGGGAGGATAGCAAGGGAATAACAGGTTGTGGATTGCAGGGCAGGTAATGATTTAAGGACTGGCTGGCTGGTAACCAGTCTCCTACTGGTTTGAGGAAGGCCTTTGACACGGTTTAAGGTTACTACTTGCTTTCTAAACCTGCCGAGATAAAGGGATATTTTAAGCAGAATTTAAAATCCTGTCATGATTTATTAACCCCAAAACTGTATGATTTTCTTTCTTTTGTGACCATCAAAAGAAGATATTTTGGAAAAATGTCTGTATTTTTTATCAATAAAATGTTTTTGATTTTCATTATATGGACAAAAATTGCATGGCCCTGAGTAGGATTATTTGTATCATATGATGATTATTATTATTATTATTATTATTATTATAGGATTATTATTTAGGTTTGATTTATTTGATTTATAATTTTTTTTTATTTCCAATTAGTACTTTTAGTGCTTCTACCTAAACGTATTTCTGTTAGCTGCCAAGGCAATGTTTCTAGTTTTTGTTTAGTTAGAGTTTTTCATCTAATATTCATATTTTATTTAATCTCTTTTTCAATTAACGCATTTTTTTAGTAATTTTAGTTAATGATGATGACCCTGTTATTATAATTGCAATATATATGAATAAGCTCCTGTCGAGCAGGTGATGCATGGCAGGAATCCACAATCTGTATTATGATTGATTACTCATTACACAGCAACTATTTAAAAAATGCAACAAAATTATCCTCCCTAGATGAAACGACTGCGTTCCTGTGAATCTAGATAAGTACTTCTTGATCAGCGTTTTCCTGTTTACCCTCTCAGATTTAACCGCAGTGGGTCCGGACAATCATAAGGGGGTCAGAAGGGTTTTCTGTTGTCTGCTCAGTTCTTTTACTTTGCTCAACATTGATTTCAAAAGTTTTACTTGTGGAAGTCATTATGACGGATCTTGTCCAAATCTAGACCGGTTCAGAAGGAATGGCCCTTTGGAAGAGGGTGTGTTAAAGCAGCAAGTTACCTCCATAGCAACATATCATAAAAGCCAGATGTTTTGCAAATGCAATGTCTGATCTGTCTCCATAGAGCAGGGTCAAAGTTCAAGGTAGTGGGGCTGTTAAGCAAACAAGTCTATGTGGAGGCTAAAACCTTTTTATTGTCCTGAGAAATGTGATCAGTCTGAATCATCTAGGTGCAGCTTTGTGGAGGAAATTGCAGCTCGTCATACAATGACCTACTGTCTCTTTTAATCTGACAATGATATATTATAATAGTAATATTTCTTATTTTGTTTAATATTTTTATTTAATACAGTGATATTACAGTATCTATATTTCTTATTCTGTTTAATGTTTTAATAATAAAATATTGTGTATATGTATATCTCATAGTCTAATTGATAAATAATTTCAATACAATCTTGTGCAACACTCAAGTCCTAAAAATATAATGCTTCAGGTCAAACCCAAAGTTCTAGAATGGTGTAATTCTAGAAGATCACTAAAAGAGGTATGTGCTGCATTTGCCCAGTCAGCTGACTGAACATGATCTTTAGTCTCGTACAGGCTTTGTCTTTCTGGCTAGTGATCTCACACCATCATTAAAGACCTTAGTAGGTCACTTCAGTCAGCAGACTGGTTGGGCACAAACTGGCATTGTGTGTGTGTGTGTGTGTGTGTGTGTGTGTGTGTGTGTGTGTGTGTGTGTGTGTGTGTGTGTGTGTGTGTGTGTGTGTGTGTGTGTGTGTGTGTGTGTGTGTGTGTGTGTGTGTGTGTGTGTGTGTGTGTGTGTGTGTGTGTGTGTGTGTGTGTGTGTGTGTGTGTGTGTGTGTGTGTGTGTGTGTGTGTGTGTGTGTGTGTGTGTGTGTGTGTGTGTTCAAATGTCTGGAGCAGCAGTAGGCACAGACAGTCTGCTGATCGTTATGTGAAAAACATTCATTATGTTCCACGCCGTTTGAAACCAAAAATGTTTTTGTTTTAAACAATGCCAGCATTCTTGTCATGTTTCGAAAACATACTTCAGCACCCTGTGCCAAAGCCAGAAATAGAAATCTACTTCCAACTTCCCAGAATTTTATTTCTCATTCTTAGGAATAAATGTTTATTATACATAAATATTTGTAACATAAAATAAGAAATTAAATTCTTAGTCCAAATATCGCTTGAGCTCAATTTGTCAGTGGCTAGATTAGGAAGTATCTATTTACTGATGTTTACACAGTGAGATTCTGGTTATAATGCAGTGCCACATTCTTCAGGGATGTTTTGATCCTTTATCCTCAGTGGCCTTGACTACACCAGACAATACATGCTCTATGCTTACATTAAACTACTTTGACTTTTGTTTTTGTACTTTATTTTATTTATTTTTAATTCGAGCTGTTTTTGTTATAGCATGCTGTGTTTACACTTTTGTTTACATCATGTATTTGAGTTGCAATCTGCAAAAGAAAGGCATGGCTTTTTACATTTCGTTGAATGTCTTTTTCCCAGACGGAGTGAGCCTGGATCTCGACCTCATTCCTGGCATTCTACGAAGCTGGGCGAGGGCCCTCAGGACCCAGACAGCATGATGCAAGTCACCCAGGGTGGTGTGGGACCCCCCTGGCACCAGAACTACCACTCCAGGTCAGTGCAACTCACACACAAACACACCTAGTGCTTCTAACCTTTTCTGTTTAAGGACGAAGAAAATAACAGCAGGGAAACCTACTTTAAGCCCTAATTGTTTTTCTTCATCAGTTGTTTCTCTGTTTCACAAGGATAGCATATCAGATTTGACTTGAGATACAGTAGTGAAGATGACATTTTAACAGTTCCCAGCTATGCAACTGAAGGATCGGCCAACACAGCTTAGCAATAATCCACAATGAAGTTATTTATTCAAAGAGAGAGGATAATATGTGTGCTTAGTTTGGGTTGCAGCACCTGATTTGGCTTCATGAGGTATTTCCTGAAAGTTGCAACCTCTTGATTCATGTTATCTAGCATGCCACACACACACACACACACACACACACACACACACACACACACACACACTTAAATATTTAAAAATGATCAGCTTTCAATTTTAAATTATTAGCTCTTGATGGTGTTATTTAAGTGGCATATGGATACACATATGCATATATTAGCAGCTTAAAAAGTCCATAAGCATGACCGTTAGTAGCTATAAAAGTTGATTATTTTGGTCTGACATGGCTCTGTTGTCTTTCTGTTGGTGGTTTCTTGTTGTGTACGATCATAGCATAAGCAGAGGATATATTTTATGTAGTTGCCCAAACATTCAAAAACCTTGTTTGCTTGTTATCTGGGTCATTATCACTGTATTTAGACCAGAACGTTCAAGGGCCATCAGTGATGACACTGAAAGAAAAACATTTAGAGTGTTTGAAGAGGACCAGAAAGCAAAGCATTGACGCACAATCTAATAAAAAAAAAAAAAATTCTTTGGGATGACACTCCCTCAACAACCCTCCAAAGGTTCCCATGGCGATGGTCACCGTGGGTTACACCAATAGAATTCCACATTCTGAGACCTGGTGTCATTGTTTGATGGACTGACCTGTGATTGGTTGATCTAGTTCTTAGAGGGGTGACTGCTGAGCTGTTGACAATGGGTCAGTGACATCATGTAATTATGCCAGCAGAAATACCAGCTGTCTGATGCCAGCTTTCAGAGTCCGGCAATCACATACCCATACAAGGGCACATACCCAGGGCATCACTGTCTCTCTCACACACACACACAGACACACCGCCATGATCCCAACCTTTACGTAGCAGATTCCCACAGTGGATAAGTTTGGTAACAGATCAAACAGTGTATATTTGTCACATTATTCTCAGATTACCAGGGATAAGTGAACAGGAAGTTTGAGTAAATTAAATCTCAATGCAAATTCATGACAACTATGGATTTCATGGTTTAATCAACACCAGATATGTTGTAAACGGTCCAGACATCAAATGCATTTTGACAGTTATTCTTATCAGAGACAATCTTTATACTTTCTGGTAAATAGAGTCACAGGCATAGCAAACTCAAATTGTGACTGTGAGCTCATTCTTATTTCATAAAGATCAGTGAATCGATGTCCTTGATGTCTATCCAAGTTTGTAACAGCTACTAATTTAGCTCAGACCGACAACCACAATAGTTTCTCAATCTTCCGATATATTACCCCAGTAAAACAATATTATTGATCTTAGGCATATTCTTATCTTTTTTTTTTTTCACCCTAGTAAAATAAACAGAATTACTTCAATATATCATTGCATGTGGTTTTGTCCATTGTCTTATGCCAATGATTAATTTAATAGATTTTATAGTAAAAACTGCTGACTCAAGTTATTTTGGGTCGGTGATGTTTTTCATTTCATCTATGTATATATAATGATCTTAAATAACTCAGGTCTGTGTGTATGTGTTTATATATATATATTTTATCAATGGCAGTTCATAGTATATTACTCATGTTTTTTTTTCTTTTTCTTGCAGTGCTTCCACTACAGACTTATCAGGATTTGAGACGGGATTCCTTAGGAAGAGCCCAGATCAGTACAGTTCCCGGGGCAGCATGGAGAGCCTAGACCACACTCACCCAGCCTACAGCTCCTGCTATCAACTATCATCATCCAAATCCTCCAGCAGCATCGATCACCTGCACAGCAAGCGGGATTCTGCATACAGTTCCTTCTCGACCAGCTCTAGTATCCCAGAGTACCTTGCAGCGGCACCATCGTTTAACAAAGAGAGGTCATATTCCATGGAGAACGTTCCACAGAGAGAAGGGATGCAGCAGGCCGATATACGCTACATACGCACTGTGTACGACCCCCAACAGGGTGTGTCTGAAGAGCATGAGATTACCTCTGCAGCATTATTAAGAACCAATGACAGCAGAGCACAGTCTAGAAGTGGGAATGTCCCAGGCATGATCTGTCATCGTGGTAGCAGTAGTAGTGGAAGCAGTGGGAGTAGTGGAAGCACCACCAGCTCACAACGCCACAGTGTTGGGACAGTCTGGGATCCTGCTAACAACCGGCACTCCTATGAGAACCTAAAGGGGGCGCCAGCTCCTCCATTACGCAGCGACAGCTATCTAGCATTTCGCAATCACGAGCGTCCCAACTCTTGGTCGAGTCTTGAGCAAGCTCGGTCACAGCGGGCACTCAACAAGGGTTCTTGGCATCACTCAAGTGGTTCTGTAGCAACAGGAAAGTCCTCGTTTGGAGCTGAAGGTCAGTTGCACACAGTGATTGAAAAAAGCCCTGAAAGTAGCCCCACCACCAAACCCAAACAGGGTTGTCCTCAGGCTGCACAACCCGGTCGCCTCATGTTACCCACCAGCATCTACCCTGTTCCACCACCCGAGCCTCATTTTGCACAAATCCCAACCAGCAACCCTAACTCTGGTAGTGTCTACCCAGCACTGGCCAAGGAGAGCAAGCAAAACAATCACTGTGACCACTTAGGTGGACCAGTTAAAGAGGATAGGGTCACCCTTGAAAACGGATACCAAAGCAATGCTCCCAACCCAAACCCTGTCCAAACCAATGTTTCGGCACAACCTAAGCTCTCCGATAAAGTGCAAAATGACACACAATTCAAACCTGGTTTTTATCGGCCTCATTTGCAACCACAAGTGCAGAAGTCACAAACACCATATGTACCCCAGGAGAGGAGGGACCCTTACACCCCTGTGCAACCAAGAGGAGAGAGGCCAAGGTTTTCGCTTGGCATGGAAGTTTACGACAACTACAGGCCACCTCGAGATGAAGAACAAAATAAATGCAATGAGCAAAACATCCATCCAGACTCACTTTACTCTGGGAAAGTTGCACTTGGTCAAGTTGCTCAAACTTACAGAGGAAACTTCATCCAAACTCAAGGAAGTGACCACCTAGTCAAACCTTCAAGGCACTACAGTGACTCTAGTGCTCTTCAGCAGAGAGGTCAAGACTGTGATCACCCTCTGACCAGACTGGAGAATGCACTTGCTGAGGTTCAAAGAAGCGTCAGTCCCGAGAGTACTGCTAGCCAATGCAGTAACCAGAGTGAGCGTAGTATGTCTGTGCTGGAGAAAGTAAGTCATTTTGAGAGACAGCAAGTCAAACCACGCAGTCATAGCAGCCTCTCCCACCATGGTTCTATGGCTCGTCTGAGCCAAACATCAAGACCTTCCAGTGCCAAGAGCTCCTTCTCTGGTGTGGAGGACGTGCACAACATGTTGGAGAGAAGCAACAGCTCAATCCCTCATGGGAGATCTCAGAGTACTTCTAGCATGGCAAGCTATGATGGACGCATGGAAGTGCAGCAGGATATCCAAACGAGACGTGGGAGTAGTGATCATGTCCAACATCACCAGCAAAAAGAAGCTGTTGTCACCAACAAGACCTTTCTTCAAAGGAGTAAGAGCACCTTTCAGCTTGGTGAGGGGAATGGTAAAGACGTCCACGGGAAAGGTGACAATCATGACATCTTGGGCACCATCCAAGACACATATTTTAACAGAGCATATAGAGACAGCATTAAAGATGCCCAGTCTAAGGTTCTCAGGTCAACTTCCTTTAGAAGACGGGACCTTAATGTTATCCCTCCACCAGTGCCAGCCAAACACATGTCCCTAGAACGAAAAGGACCAAGTACAAGTCCCAAACCAGCTACAACCTCCCCACACACTCCAAAGGAACGCCATGTCGTTCCTGTTGAAGCACCAACCACTCTTCCTGAACTCCCTAGTGTCCCGGCTGTTGGACCTGCAGTTATACGGATCTGTGGACGCAAACGTTTCACGATGGACCAAAAGAAACGATCATATTCCGAGCCTGAAAATATGCATGAAGTTGGAGTGTTGCCTCAGGAAATCAGTCAGGCTGAGAGGAATGCTCAACAGCAGTTTCTGGCGAGCGAGACAAGTGTTGCAGACCGACGCAGGATGTTTGAGCAGGTGGCGAATCGTAACGTCGAGTCAAGATTTTTCTCCTCCAGGCCTGATTTGAAGCAAATGCAGCAAGATGCCTTAGTTGAGTACATGGAGCGCAAAACGGGTAGAAGAATAGATGGACGTCCAAACCGCCCACATAGTGCTTATCTACAGTCCGCTTCCTCTTCTGCTGACTTGCGGAGCCTCAACTCTACCCCAAGTATGTCCTCTTTGCAAGAGCCGGGACACGATGGCCTCTCTGGTAGTACACAGAAAGCCTCCACCCTTCCAGCAGGAATGCAAAGCTCCTTTTACCCTCTCAGGGGCACCCAAAACCACACACGGCCTGAGTTTTTTGCCCATCAGTCACAAGGCACAAATTCTGAATCTCATAAACCAGGTCCAACCCTGACCAGAAATACCCTTCCACAGCACCTGGAGGCCATTTTTGAGAGAGCCACAACAGCTAGAAGCTCAGGGAGGTCAGCTTCAGCTGAGGATTTGTTGGACCATAGTGAAGAACGTCCCGTTCCTCAGCACTTCCGCTCCAAGTCATCTCCAGTGGAAAACTTTAGTCAGGTAACAATTATTTATTTGGTGGCAAACAGGCCAGACGAACTTGACTGTTTTATTGGTTAGATCATTGAAGTGACATGACTTCATATCACATAAAGTTAAAAAGTAACAGTGTTCATGGCAGAGCAGATTTGCTTATTTTAACTCTCCTATTGAATAGTTAAAAAACCCAATTACTCACTCAGATTTCCCCTAGCATTTTGCTAAGAAAAAAAAAAGAAAAAAGAAAACGAATTGAAAAGAATCAGCTCTTCTCAGAGCAGTCTTCACACCCAGTCTCAACGAAACTATAAAAATAATTTCTTCCCACCCGATTAGTAAAGGATGACTTTCCTTTTTGGTTGAAGAAAATTTTCTTTAAGAAAACTCTAACAGTTGATCTTGTGTTCAGTGATAATCAGTGCACAAGTTTTCAACCAATTATGGTACTTGGTGGTCTGTTGTAGGGCAAAGGAGCAGTTCCTTTCCTAGAGATGGGCAGATATTGATTTTTGTACCCACTCCTGGTGCTCCACAGGAAGAGGCCAGTGCTCCTCACTTCCTGTTTGGTGCCACAGAGCCTAGGATGTAGTCAGATATCTGACAGATGCGAAACAGATAACTGCACTCCTTCTGTGCCAGAGGGGAGGAGTTGGAGATAATGGACAACTCGTCATGGTTTTGGGTTTAAAATATTTGGAATGGTTAAGAAGGCCATTTATCTAAGGGAATAATTATCCTTTATGTAAACAATAATGGTTCTGGTATGATGATGACCGTGTACAGTAGATGCACAACTATCCTGTGAAATCCCAGACTATTCACAAATTCCTAAATTGGAAATGGTTTCAAGCCAGTAGATAAAATACCAGCATGATGACTTTGCTACTTACTAATATTGTGGTTTAACATAAAGTTAAACATTCTGGCCATGACTTAATCATCAGAATCAAGCACACCATTCAGGTCACGGTCTATGGATCTGTTCACAGTACGCTAATTAAATACGACATAGTCCAGCTATGAGGATGTTGTCATGCCGTGTCTCTTTTTTTATTAGTAGATCTTCGTTTATCAGTAGTCATGGCATGCGCTTGGGTTTAAAATTAACACGAAAGTCCCAACATTCTCTAAACTTGTGGTAACCATAAAATAATGATTTACTTCTTGGTCCTGGTGTATGAAGGTTTTTTTTTTTTTTTTTTAACACCTCTATCAGAGAGGGTGACAATACATCACCTGCTCAAATAAAACATTATTTGTTCTTTTGTTCTCTTTTTGTCTAGGACTTCTTTGCCAGAGACCTTCAGATGTTTAGAGTTTCCTCCAAGGAATCCTCTGAAAACAGGTTTGTGTGTATAAATATATACATGAAAACTTGCAAATAAAGCCTCTTGAGTTCTGTATGCCGTGAGACACATAAATACGTATAAAATAAATTGTTGAACTTATCCAAACTGGATAAGAATAATAAGGGGGTTTTTTTGTGTAGAAGAATTAAGTAGATCAGTCCTTTAAAGAGCAAGAAGCAAGAATATTTCTTTGCAAGTTCAAAACTGAAACAGTTTTATGGAAATATTTAACCTTAAAAGGTCTTAAATTAAGGACCAACCCTTAATTGGTCAGTGCCAGTGACAGGAATCCCACTGCAGCTATTTTTGAGTTTGTTTTGAGCCATGCAAGAATTCCCACCAGGCATTAAAGGACAAATTATTTGCATTAATTTACTTTAAAAATGACAGGTATTGGAAATACTGACAAGCACAAATTGATGCTGCAGGACGTTTATATTTCATATGCATTTGTTTTAATAGGGTGTTGGTGAACACGGGACACAAGCAGCCGTTATGTTCAGCACGTATGGAGAGGACTTACCAGCTAAACCAGGGTCCTGTCCAGCAAAACCCGCCTGTGTTGCGGCGAGAGCGTCAGAGACATTCAGACCGGCCTAGAGCGATAAGCGCTTCTGGTCTAGCTGCGTCTGTGGGACTTCCTTGCCCTTTCACCTCACCAGACACTTCCACCAGCCTCGACTGGCATAACGAAAACAGTCTGTGTCAGCCCAACCTGGACTCTATTGCTTTTCCAGAAACTGGGCCTCAAAGTCCGTCCGGAGCACTGGGAATGGTGCGGCAAGACTCCAGCGACACCAGCACTTCTGACGACACCCTGAAGGACTTCCCGTGTCCGGTGTCCACTCCATCACCTCCACACACAGAGGTCATGGGGTCACAACTTGCACGGCCATCCGATTCAAAGCCGCCCTCCCTTCCCAACAGCCCAGACTCCCCAACAAAGCCACTCCTGTCTCTTCGTATCTCAGAGTCTAATCTTCACGATGTTCAGAGTATAGCCGTGTTGCAAGATGATGATGAAGTGTTTTTAGCTCTTACGCCACCTTCTCCTCCACCACCACTGCCCATCAGAGAGACCGAGCTTACAGAGGACTTCCCGCCTCCTCCGCCTCTCACACCCCAAATCGAGGAGGATGTGGGTCTGACGGAAGCTTTACAGCATCCAGGACCATTACAGCCCATCAGGTAAAGACACTCTCCTTGTTGGTCTTGGAATAACATTTACATAAACCAATCAGATTTTAGGGATATGGTTTGGTGAAAAGCTGGGGTTAAAACATTGAACACGTTTATTTTTATTAGCCAATCATATCCCTCATGATTTTTCAATGTAGGTTAGAGTTTGATAGGAATGTTGTTCCAAAAACTACAAATGAACACGTCCTTCTTGACTCCATCACATTTAGATATTACGCTAGACACATTTAAAGGAATAATCTGGGTTCAATACAAGCTGAGGTTGATTACCTGTTGATTAAAAATAAAAAGAGGCAAAAATCAAGGTTATGGTGAGGAAACCCCTACAATAAAAACATTTATATATATATATATATATATATTCAGATGTATTTTTAAATATATTTCAAAATATACAAACAATATATTGCTAATATAGAAGTAAAAAAAAAACATAAAACAGGAAATATTTTGGGGTTAAGTTTCAGTTACTTATTTTTCCTACTTAATTATATTAATTAAATTTATTTTGGCATTTGAATGTTAAAATGAAATATATTTTTTCAATTTTCCTTTAGCTGTGCTATTTACAATGAGAGAAATATATTTTGGCCAGAATTGATTGATTGATTTTTGCCATAAGGGCAATTACAATGGAAGCGAATAGGGACAATTTTGTAGATTTTTAAAGCAGAAATATGAATCTTAAATCAAGCTTATAATGAGCTTTAAATCATTTTCACAGCCTTTTTATGGTTAGAAATATATATTTTTCCGCACTAAATCATGTCTTGTGGCTATAATCGTGAAACAGTAACTATATGCCACATTTACTTCCATTGTAAGTGTCTCACTGACTGTAACCCAGATTTTTGCTTTATTTTGTAAAGAAAAGGTGGTAATTATCAAAAATTAATTTGTCACAGATGCCTATGATTGAGCTTAACTTGTAATGAACCCCAAATATTCCTTCAATCCCATTAATGTAACATGATTTTCTCTCATCTCGCATTGCAGCGATCGCGTGAATCTGGCCGATACATCAGTCCATCCAGAACCAGACCGACCATCAAACAACCACACGACTCCATCGGTGACCCCTGACCCACAGTCCACCTTGAACACCAGCACTTCATCTCCTCTAGAGGAGGACACCTCTGAGATACTGGGACCCGACTACCATCTGCTGTCCAGAAGAGAGCGGACACAGGCCGAGCTGCTTGTGGAGACTTTAGCCCGAGAGCTGGTGAGCCACGACAAATCCCTCACCGCACTGTTGGACACCTGGGCAGGTAAAAGCACCCTGGATCTGATGGAGGACATCTTCCCTTCACACTCCTCGTCTCCACGCAGGAGAAGCAGCGGCCATGTGGGTCACAGGTGAGCGTTGCACAGATGGTGAAGGTACAGCCTGTATACAGCGTTACCCAATAATCAGGTGGATTTCATGCGCACAGGACTGATAAACACAAGAGCTCTTTGTTTAAAGCTGATTATATTAGTGCTTGGCCTAATTTTATTGCGATAACTCAACAATAGATCATGCAATAGAGCTGTAAAGATAATGAAACACTTCTGTATATTTTACATGCATGCTTCCTGAATTTAGTGCATAACTTATTCTTGTTCCTTACAAAAAATTACTGTGGCAGTACTATAGTAGAGATGGAAGCAGATGAAAAATACTAGTGTATTTTGGTGTACCATTAACTCAATGATTACAATAGTCATTTAGCATGATATTTACATGATACACAGAGGTAGTGAATGGATGTGGGTTTTTCAATGCCGGTAATGATTTTTGATATAATGGAATACCGTATATATATGTGTGTGTGTGTGTGTGTGTTATATAATAAATTAGTTGAGGTACTAAAATTACATGAAAAATTTGATCTAATTTAAAAAGATATTTAAAATTAAAATTAAAAATGAAAATATAAAAATGAAAGCTGATTCATGATATTATAATTGTATATAAATCATACTAAAATTACACTACCAGGCTGGCTGATATAATGCAGATATGTACTTAATACAATTTTAATTTAGAAAAGAAGAGATTAATAAAAATAGCTCAAAGGCTATTACACCTAAAGGCTATTAGTAAAATCATTGCACCAGAGTACTCCAGGATAAGAATGCCATGGTCCGAAAACCAGGGCATTACATAAAAAACATGTTCAATATGATCATGTACATTCCATGTGCTCGAATGAAATATGAATACACTGATCTGTAGGGTAGCGGTACCATATTTGACACAAACTCTGTAACAGAATGCTTGTAATGATATGAAACACATGGGAACTCATAGATAAAACAGGACAATTTTATCTCACCTCATTTATCCAGACAACTGATGAACTTGCTTAGTTTTGTCAGATTTCTCTCATCTCTCTCTCTCTCTCTCTCTAAAGTTTACTTTCTGCATAATTGATGATCTGCTAACAGTGCAGAGTTACACTGACATCTAGTGGCCGATCCTGAAACACACACACATTTCTCATCCATTTCTCACCTGGTAAATGCAGAAACTTGCGTTACCTTCAAATACTACACACACAATTTTGCAGATTGGCTCATAGAATATAATGTTGAACCCATGACATTAGCTACTACATCACTACTATTTTAGCTGCATGAACGTGGTCTGCGTATTATTTTTTTTTATATACTGTATGTACCATGGTAATACCACAGTAACTTGTTCTTAAAAACCTTTTACATTTATCTATCACTTCTAAAGCAACAGTTTTCTTTCTGACTGTATTTCTCCATTGATATGCGGTGTGTGTGTGATTGTTCTGTTGTGCCGCTAAACTAAACGTGTAATTACGTGTGCTCTGTTTGACACGGGGAATGTGGATTTTAGCCATTCTCTGTCCCTGTATCTGAAAAATAGGACATTCAGGGAGTAAAACTAGTGTGTTTGTGCGTGAGCAAGACAAACATTTCTCTTTGTTTGGTGTCTTTGACCTCCATTAGGGCTCAAGATGATCCATGTGCTCCAGAAACTCCCGCTCAGGCTCTTCCAAGAAAAATGGAAACCAACCTGGATGACGAAGAAGCTTATTTTAATCAAAAGAAGGTCAGATACATATTCATAAATGAAAATATTAAATGTAAAAAGTCAAAAATAATAACTAGGATATATAAATACTATAATATTTGACAAAAAAATGTGTGTGTGTATATATATATATATATATATATATATATATATATATATATATATATATATATATATAATATATATTTAGTTCACACACACACATATATATATATATATATATATATATATACACACACACACACAATATATGTCCCATATATAACAATATATACAACCCCATATATTACAAATTATATAGAGAATTTTTTATATACTTAAAAAAAATAAAGATATACATTTTATCTGTTAAAAAAAAGGCAATTTTTTTACATTCTGAAATATATTTTAAAATATATCTGAAAATATATATTTTTGCCATATGAGTTCAAACTCATTCAAACTCTCATACCGGATTCATATTGAAACCAGCACAATGCCACTGTGCACAAAGCCATTCTTCATTTCCCTGAAGCGATGACGTGTGTTGAATGGCTGAGGCCCAGTACTGTAATCTGTTTGTTCATGGAGTGATAAGAGTAATATGATCTCCCGTCCTGCAGGTGGAGCTGTTGCAGGCGCTGCACGTGAGCATCCGATCTCTGCAGGTGGAGAGAGAGGGACTGGTGGAGCAGCAGAAGAGGTTCGGCGCTCTGGGCGGCAGCATGGAGGCTTTAGTTCAGGAATGCTGCAAACCCAACGAGAGAGAGAAGTACCGCATGTTCGTCGGAGACCTGGAGAAGATCGTGAACCTGCTGCTGTCACTGAGCGCGCGACTCGCACGCGTGGAAAACACACTCAGCGCGCTGGACGACCACGACCACGACCCCGAGAGTGCAGAAGAGAGGGTGAGCAGTGTTTCAGAAAATAAAACTTAGAATTTTTCAACTTTTTTTCCCCTCTGAAGTCAATGTATAATATTAGGGAACATTTTATTTTAAGGTAATGTAGTTACACATGTACTTACTATAGTAATAACAGTAAATGATGCATTATTACAAGTAACTGTAACAATTTTACAGTGTCTTTGTTACATGTGTTACCATAGTAATAACAGTAATTGATGCATAATTACATGCAACTAATTTGCAACTTCATTATTGCTCATTTCATATGCAAAGATGAATTAACATACAAGTCTTAAAGGTACAGTAGCAATTATCTTGCAGTACAGGTTTGCAAAACTATTTGTGCTGATCAGGCTTGTGAAAATCATCAAACATTTCAAAAGAACAAACACAGATCCGGTTTCTAACAAATCAGCCTGACATCTATTGCCCTGCAGAGCAACTTTAACCTATTCTGCTTTAAATAAACAAGTGCAAAACAACAATTAGTGGTCATTTTGAAAAGAAAACAACATTATTAATGTGACTCAACTGCATCACATGCTGTAGTTTACTCACTAACACTAGTTTATTTGAAATGGTCCTGAGGTGACAAATACATTTATATACACTGCTGTTTAAAGGTTTGGGTCTGTAAGATGTCTTATTGTGTTTGAAAGAATCTCTTCTTCTCACCAGAGCTGCATTTATTTGATCAAAAATACTGTAATATTGTGAAATATTATTACAATTTAAAATAACTTTTTTTTTTATGGTGATATATTTTAAAATGTAATTTATTCCTTTGATCAAAGATTGAAGTCTGGAGTAATGATTCAGTGTCACATGATTCTTCAGAAATCATTCTATGTAATATGATGATTTGCTGCTCAAGAAACATTTCTAATCATTATTATCAATGTTGAAAACAGTTGTGCTGCTTAATATTTTTGTGAAAACCGTGATTAATTTGTTTCATTCTTCTTTGATGAATAGAAAGTTCATTATAAACATAATAAATGTCTTCACTGTCACTTTTGATCAATGTAATGCATCCTCGCTGAATATAAGTTGAAATTTCTTTTTTTAAATATTACTGACCCACACTTTTGAACTGTAGTGCAAGTACAAATATTCCATGTAGCCTTTCAAATAATTGAGGCTACATGTATAATGATTATTAAAGAATTAGCAAAAAAATTATTTTTAGAAAGTGTATGTCATCTTCCCATTGACCAAAACATACAACAGTCGGAGGGCCGTTTACACGAAACCATTTTCAGATAAAAATGGAAAACTTTTTATGTGTTTTGGCCGCTCGTTTACACAACATCAGCGTTTTGGGGGCCTGAAAACGCAAACTTTTGAAAACAAGTTACAAAGTGCACTTTTTTTGAAAACGACACCATTATCATCTCCATGTAAACTTAAAAAAAAAAAAAAAGTTGACATCATATGATTGTGTATTACGTGTTCAGTCTATAGGCACATAGTGTTTCTTTCAAAGGTGACATCGCCACCTACTGGCCTGGCAGCAGAATACAGCGTTTTTAGCCGTTTTCACAGATCCGTGTGAACGGGGATCGTTTTGACAACTGTGCGTGAAAAAAACTTTTCCAGTTTTAGCACACTGTTGTCATGTAATCATACCCTGACTTCCCAACCAGACACTCCTTTAACATTTAGTTTTACTGAAGGGCTGTTCCAAATAATTATACAGTTTGCCCGCATTTCACGCACTGAGAAAGAACAAGAAATGCTAATTAAAGGACATGATATTACATAAGATAGAGTGATTCACTTGAAACGCCTCAAACTCAGGTGAGGACAGAGATAAAGTCTTATCTGTGTATTACACTAGAACTTCACGTCATCGCCAATTGAGGGTCAAGTTTATAACACTTTGTGTCTCATGACACACGGGTTTAAAATGTAGTTTCTATATACATCCAGTAATATTTTAGATATTTGCACATGCATGAGCATTTCAGAAACCTTTTTTTTTTTTAACAATACCAGCCGGCCACACTTATATCAGAGCAATTCCCACGTCTTCAAAACAGTTTGGTTTTAAGTCCTTCAATTGTGCTTTTGTTTATTTTATAGTTTTATACAGCTAATCCTGTTTGACAAGCATCAGGAACTGTACAAATAAGTATCTATTAGGAGGAGCTTCCAGCTAGAAGGGGTTTGACGTCACGGTGTTTGTGATATTATACTGTGAAACTCTTCTACAAACACTAGACCATCATAAAAACATCCTTGCTTGCTAAGTTAACAGCTAGAGTGACTGTAACTAGTCATTTTAAAGCTAACTAAAGACAGCCTCAGGTTTGGAGACTGCTGACATATTGAAACTATAAAATATAATAATAATTCTAAAAAAAATAATGTTTCTGTTTCATCTAGCTTTCTTAGCATCACATACAATTGTAAAAAAAATTGTAAAAAAAAAATGTATGATACTGTTATAAGAAAGAAGTCTCTTATGCTCATCAAGGCTTCATTTATTTGGTCAGAAATACAGTAAAATTGTGAAATATTAGTTCAACTTAAAATAACCATTTTTTATTTGGATACATTTTAAGATGTGATTTATTTCTGTGATGCAACTGGAGTGATTACTCCAGTCTTCAGTGTCACATGATCCTTCAGAAATCATTCTAAAATGCTGATTTTGCTGCTCAAAAAACATTTCTGATTATCATTTTTTTTTACATAGAAAGTTTAATAGAACAGCATTAATTTGAAATATAAATCTTTTGTAACATTATAAATGTCTTTACTGTCACTTTTGATCAATTTAACGTAAAAAAAAACTTTCTTTCTTTGAAAAAACCCCCCAAACTTTTGAGTGTTGAGGTTAATGTGTGTTTGTGTGTCCCTGTAGGAATCTCTGCAGCTGAAGAGGAAGCAGTTGAGCAGTCAACAGGAAGACGCTCGAGAGCTGAAGGAAAACCTGGACCGGCGCGAGCGAGTGGTTCAGGACATTCTGTCCGGTTACCTGAGCCGCCCACAGCTGCACGACTACCAGCGTTACATCCGCATCAAACCCGCCCTGCTGATACGCCAGCGCCACCTGGACGAGCTCATACGCCAGGGGGAGGAGCAGGTGAGGAGGCTGGAGGAGACCCTCCCCCCTGAGCACCACCCAAAGAACACTGACTCCGCCCCCCAAACACAGCCTTGTTTTAACTCCACCCACCTGACACGCCCCACCACTGTGACCTCACTCTGACTCCGCCCATCATAGACTGATGCCACTCACAGCTGAGGAGGAATATGAATCAATGACACTGACGATGAGCAGTGCGCACAAACAAGTGCCTTAAATGAAGGAAATGATGATGGAGTCGCACCACAGACGTTTTCCCAATGTGCCATTGCACATGAACGCAAAGTTTGGAAGAGCATAACTGCGGGTTTTGCCCACTAGACATCATCTACACTGCACCACTAAATAAATGCACAGTGCATTTACACTACATACTTAGCATATAGCACAACACTGAAGCACAAGGCACAATGCTAATTCAATGGCATCATTGTGATTGGCCAAAACACAAATGATTTCCAGCCCTGTAACTTCTGAGCACTTTGGAACAGATGAACCACTATGATGTCACAAAAAGAAGAAACTATCGAACACACACACTGTCTACGCTTTGAAATTCCTGTTGTCAATAAATGCGACAGCTAAATATTTATGATTTTACCTTTAGAAACAATGTTGTACTCTGTACGCCGCTGTACATACTCTGAGCAATGCCCTCGTGATTTTAAAATGTAGAAGGTTTAAAAACAGCATAGATGATGTATTTTTGTAAGCATATTACTAGTGAGGGTGTTTGTGTGGCTTTTGGGCATTTGTGGTCAGCTTTAAGAGGTGCTATTATATCTAAATCATGACAATTACTACCAGAAACAATAATAACTGTTCACTGGCACTTGAACACAATATCAGTACTTGCTTTCAATAGCGATTAGGAAGCGAAAAGTCTGTTAAACCTGATGTTGAATAAATATTATTCACAACTCGGCTGCATGCAGGGTTTTATATATTTCCTGGTTTGATCGCAATGCACATGCCCAACTTATTTTGCCAATAATATATTTTATTTTATTTTAAATTGTGGCTGTTTTTATTTGGATAATCTTAATTCACGAAGTATCATACCCCGTACAGCTGTATCTAAACACATAGACCGCAATAGCAGCAAACTGTAGATGCTCGTAATGGAAGTGTTTGTATTGGACTGTTCTTGTATAAGAGCTGTTGTGATCTGATACACATGCAATTGTTGTTGTTTTTGTTTTTTTTGATGGGCCTAATCTGAAGAGAAGGTTCAGCCATGCTTTACACTGTTTAAAGGCAAAAAAGAGCACAATTGGAAGGCAAAATAAATCTATTTTTTAAATACAACCTCATTGTCTTGGCGTTGCATTATTTGACATTTTCATATTTGTCATTTAACTGTAATAAAAATAAAATAACAACGTTTTATGATTGATCAAGTCCTGTCATTGAAACTCATCTCCCGTAAGTATTGATGTTTTGTTTTTTTTACTATATATTTCACCTGTTAAACTGAGGGGCCGTTTACACGACACCATTTTCAACTACAAACGTAAAACTTATGCGGTTTGGCCGTTCATTTACTCGGTAACGGCATTTTGGGGGCCTGACATGCAACTTTTTCAAATTTAAAAAAAAAATGATACCGTTGTCATCTCAATGTAAACTACAAAAATAAAAATACAGAGTGTTTCGGTGCTCTGTGGATTGGCCCGATCCACTTTGTTTTCCTCCTATTTACACAGCCAGGATAATGCACAAACACTTCTTTTTCTTTTTTTCAGTAAACAAAACAAATATTCAGAAAATTCTCAGAAATCGCTTACTGCAGCTTTAACAGGTTTCATTTCTGTGTGTGCAAGTTCCTGTATCCTCACGTAAAACAAAAGTACTTTATATTTAATGACTGGTGTACTTGTATTCATGTGCCATATTTCAAATTCAGATTTCACTGCTCAACAAATATGCTACACATCTGAAATCTTCACCTCAGATGCACTTTGTGCAAACTGAAAGTTATGCTGCATAAATAAAGCTCTTATGATGTTCTGAATGTTTTGCATTTGCACGAAACCAGTTGCTCAACCAAGTAGAAAGGGCAGGGAGAGAAATTTGTTTCTAGGTGTACTTAAGATTTTCGCATTGCTTTTTTTTTTTTTTTTATTACTAAAAAAAATTGATCATAAATGCCTGGGAAAGTGCAGGAAATTGGTCAACTGGTCATAAAGTGTTGGAGTCCTGTTATATTCACCTTTATTCATGAAATGATCCCTTAGAGAGAATCGGGTCACTTGATACCAGCCATAATATGGTCAGTTCTGCAACAGGAAACTAGTGAGTGAAAAGAAACTGCCAAACAAACAATGTAATGGTAACCAGATCCTCAATCAGTGTAATGGCTAAACCATAATGATATGCACTACTTTATCAGGGCTACGCAAACAATCTGAATCATTTAAACAGCAGACGGTTCAGTTGCCAAATGTGATGTCCGGCCTCAGAAAGTTGACATCTTCACTTTTTATTCAAATATTATAAAAAATTTGTTAAAGATTTTCTAAGCATATTGTGCTTGAAGTCAATTGTTTTATAACGCAATGAAACATGCAAAATTGTGCAAAACACAATGTTTTGGCCAGGCTGTCTTACAGAGAAATTATGAACACATGCAAAAACGAGAAAACCAATGAAATATTAATAACGGATTATGTTGTTGTTGTTTGCGTATAAAATAAAACCTGCAGCTGTAGTTTGCCTTTTTATCCAAATAGTTTCCAGACGAATACCTCAACCAAGTTTAGTGTTTTGTTCTGTCCTCCTATTTAAAAAAATTATAATTTTTAAATATATAAATTCCTCATATTTTGATGGTTTCGCCAAACTATAGGGTTATTAAAAACAAAAATTCCCTCTGAGCATAACGTCTGGCCACTACTGTGTGCCTCAAAATTATTCAAAGTCTGAAAAAAGTCAAAATCTGAATATGTGGCACGTACCAGAGAAATTGTTTGCCTTTGAAATGAAAAAGCTGGGAAAAAATTTGCTTGATTTCAAGGTCAAACAATTCGATTGGCCTGTATATTAATGCATCTCAACACACATGCTGTTGAATCAAAGCTCAAGACGGTTTTACAATGGTCAAAGTCTGTGTTTTATTCAAAATAATAAAGCTGGAACATAAAGGTGCATCATAACGAGTAAATATTATGTAAAGACTCACAGCCAACACTCCCTGTGACAAGTCCAAACATGTCAGCGAACACAACACTGCATAGACATAGATCGCTCAGTGATGTTTCTATGGAAGAAATAAAGTGATGGGGAGAGATAAAAAAACAAAAAAACAACTCCACCAGTGCGGTCACGCTTATCTCTCTTCCCAAACTCTGTTTTTCTACCGCTCTCAGATCAGACAGAACACAAAAAACAGGTTTAGCTCAGCATGCAAATCATCAAGCCTTTAGAACTCCAACATGAACATTAACTTGCTCCACAAAATGACTCGGGAAAACGAAAAAGAGAGAAAAGGCAAAGAGAAAACTCAACCGGTTGCTGCTCAAGTAACACTCAAGGAGGTCTGCGAGTTATGACTGGAATGTTCTTCCAAATGAGTTGGAATTTAGAGGTTTTTCCTTTATCTCTCATGCAACGTTTTAAGATAAGGAGGAAAAGTGAGTTAAATATTAAACCAGCGAAGAGCTTATCTGTGGTTTTCAGCATGGACACAAGCAGTGCTGGAACGTGTGTGTGCAACTCAACGTGAGCTCATGGAAGACAGACACCAACTGCAAAATCCCAACACAAAAATCAAGAGAGTAAACTAAATGAGTTTGAAATGGGACATATCTGAGCTGCATAGTTTCCTAGATTAAGCACCGAGGGGCACAAACCGCTTCCACTGCCTGCAGAGCTTAAGGGTAAAAACAATTGCAGAGCATTGAAGCAAATTTGTCCCTGAGGAGGAAATGAAGAACTTGTTATGAGCAGAAACATATTTAGATGATCCTCAGTCTGAAACAACATGAGTGGGAATCCAGTTTGTATTAGTATGAAGCAAAACAGTGAGACAAGAATTATTAAAGGGAAAGTCCACTCAAAAATGATAATTCTATACTCACATTCATGTCGTTCCAAACCTGAATGGCTTTCTAGTTTCTGTGGAACAAATATATTTTCAAGAACTACTTTTTTTCCTTAGAACGAAAGTCAGTGGAGTCCAAAACAACACTGGATCCCATTGACTTTCTTTGCATTGGCAAAAAAAATATCTTCTTTTGATATCCACAGAAGAAAGTCAAAGCGGTTTGGAAAGACATGGGGGTGAGTAAATAATGACAGTCAAATAAAGTTTTATTTGAGTCAACTATACCTTTAACATAATGCTTTCATATTATAAGAGAGGTATTTAATATCAGCCTCATAAGGGAGTTTCAAAACACCAATATATAAATGACATTCATAGAAAACACTCAAGTTTTGGACATATAGAGTTACAAACCAAGAACAAAACAGAAAAACATTGTACCATTCAATGCAAGTTGCCATATTTTTAATCATAAAAAAAGAAGAAGTGACAGTGTTTTTACACCAGCAAAAAAAAAGTGCCACCATTATGAGCAAGTGTTTAAGTCCCTTACAAAAATCTAGCCCCTAAAAAGCTTCTGGACTAGACTTGACCATCAGTTGAGACTTGTGTTTGAACAGTGCTGCAATAGACGTGTGTCTTTTGACGTTCACCTTTGTGGTGGCAGATCTTGCGCTGAGGTTTTCTGGCATTGCTGGACAACCGCTGATGCGTTTCTGTGGGGCACCCAGAATCTCTAAGATGTCCCGGTGTTCGTCTTTGCTCAAGTACTGCCACGGCCTCTTCCCGCTGCTGTCCCGTATCCGCACATCAGCTTTGAACTTTTGCACCAGGAGCCGAATGAGTTTCTTGTGGCCGTGAATGGCCGCCAGGTGAAGCGGTGTGTAGCCGCACAAAGTTTTCACGTTGACGTCTAAAGTCAGCCCGAGTTTGTCGACTCCGTACCACAGCGTGTTCAGGACGCGATGGTCGCCATGTTTTACAATCCAGTGGACGACGGTGAAGCCGGATATGAAGTCTCGTTTGCTCAGGAGATTCGGGTCCTCTCGTAAGAGGGCGTAGATGTCGGTCCAAGAGCCTGAGGCTGCTTTGACAAACCAGTTGTGTTCTCTGGAGTCAAGAGGGACGGGCGAATGCTTTCTGCTGAACGACCCATCGTGCAAACTTTGTGTGGATCCAGCGGGCGATGAGAGGGAACTGTGTCCTCGGCTGGAGGACGCGCTGACTAAATTGCCCATGCTTAGAGTCGAGGACAACCGCTGGAGACGGTTGTGTCGTGCCGAGATGTTGTCCTCTGGGAACGACTGATCCAGGTCTTCTCCGAGACTCCGACACATGCGACTCCGCAGACGGGACGTCAACCTCCGGGCGATGGGTCCGTAATGAGTTTCCGGCGAATTGCTTCGTGAAGATGTTCTGGAGTCCCCGTCATCGAGGTGACCCGTCGAGTGGTGCAGGGACGAGATGTTTCGACTCGGTTGGTGGAGTTGGGACAGCATCCTTGCCTCCTGTCTGCGACGCAGGAAAGCACGTACATCGTTCCCGTCTTGTCCTCCGAGTCCCTGATCGATGGACTGATCCTCACGCCCAAAATCTTGAGGCCAGCCAGTATCAGGTGGAGTAGAAGAAGGAGAGGGGATTGAGATGCTATCCCGACTAGAGGATAGACTTGAAGGCCCATGGAGCTGCAGATACGTTGCACTTGCATGGACAGGAGGACCGTCTTCAGGCAAGCCATGCATCTGAGACTCATACTCATCCTGCTCTTGGATCGGAAACCCATTAAACCCTCCGTTTGGCCGTAGTAGACTATCATTGCTTTGGCTCAGGCCTGCATGAGTGTACGCCTGGGAGTGTATGTGTGGAGAAACAGGGCGGTCCAGTAGACAAGGAGACGAGTTGTATACATGAGACTGTCCGAGGGTTGAATGCAAAGGCCATGCTTTGGCGACAGGCTCGGTTGAGTGTTTGGCGTGAACCTCAAACGTGTTTGCATCCAAACTTTTCCTTTCAACTGCAGGCGACAATCTCACCTCATAGTAAGCAGGGGCGGCGAAGGACTGCTCGCAACCATCTGCTTCCCCTAATTGTCTTGGTTTGGCGAGGTAAACACTGTTGTGTTCCAGCTCTGTTGCCTCCCTGGTTGCTTTTGACTCCCATAGCTGTTCAAAGCTCTGGCCGCTCCCACTCGAGCGACTGTCGGTGTCAGATGGGGTTGGTTTTAAATGGCAGGGGTTGTTCACCTTTTCTGCAGAGGAAGTGTAAACAGCAGGTTTTTCCCTCCCATGTGGTGATGAAGTTTTGACTGCTTTCTCAAAAGTGGGAGTAGAATCCTTGTTATTATTGTTGTTGTTGCTGGTGGTGGTGGTGGGGATGATAATACCAGCAGCTGGCAAGATTTCAACACTAGTTGGGATTGTCAGATCAGCTTGTGGTTTACCGCTCGCCGCTGGTTTGGAGTCTCGTTCTTTCTGTCGCTCGGGCTCGTGGTTCGTGGCGATGTCTCCGAGATGCACACGGTATTTTTTCCTTAGTATAACATGAGACACCCCCTCCTCCTGCCTCACAGTCGCCACGGAGTTCACATACCTCTTAAATAACTCCCGGTTTTGCTCTCTGTCCTCGTCCTCTCTCAAAAACCGCTTGTAGTGATGTAATAAATCCGCGTTTCGCACCTTCCCGCCGTTGTTGACGACGAAGCGCAGCACGGATTCCTGAGTGAAGTCTGTGGCCATGCTGTGTGAATCCCTCTCGGGTTATCGCACAATCAAACTGAAGGAAGGGAGTCAAAGGACCTGACAGGCGGTTTCGCTGTTGAGATTGTAACTCCGCCCACGGGTTTCTCTCTCAGTTCCACCTGCATACCTGCGTGCTGAGAAACCTGTGCACCTCACTCATCTATCTATCTATCTATCTATCTATCTATCTATCTTCAAAAACTATGGTTTGAAGTTTAGAGATGAATAATTACAATACTAACAACCTGCTTTATACTATTAAAGTAGCCTACTACTGTTAAAATATGCTGTAGTAGCATATATTATGAAATACAAGAACTTCATTAAATGTTATTTTATATACGTATAAATACGTTGGATGACCGATGTAGCCTATTTTTTATTTTATTTTTTATTATGTAATGACAGAAACTTCACAAGTATACAGTGTACCTGAAGTGTTTGGACACATGAGAGTAGTGAAAATAGGGGAAAATTCAGGTTGATTGTGACACGACAAAAACAGTCCCAATCAACCTGAATTCACCCCTTTATGAATTTCATTACTTTAAGTAACAAACAACATATCAAATCAAGTAGCATTTAGTAAGCTAATAAATAAAACGGGGGGGTTTTATTTATTTTTTTATGCACAAGCACTTTTCAGGGAAAACTTTTCGCTCAATGGTTGTTTTTAACTGCTAAACTATAAAATGAAGACAAAAGGTGGTTCAACAAAAACATGTTCATAGTATATGCAATGAACCTGTGGTTCCTCTTCTAGGACACCTGTGTGAACTTGAGAACTGACTCCATCCACTAAAACATTCATGAACTAAAAATCAGTTAACTATGGAAAAATATCCTGCAGCATCCTCTTTTCATTGTATGAAATAAGCATGTCACTTCTTTTGCAACAAACCACAACTCCAACTTGCCAATTCTTTTGCGTCTGCTTGAAATTATTATATAAAACATAAGTTCTAGTAATTTAACACATTACTATTTGAATAAATAGCTAATCATTTCTAATTCCACTTACTTGCCTTTAGATACTGAATACACATTTTCTTCAGCAACTCACTATCATCCATCAGCTAAAGCACATAAATCACATACGGAACACAAAAGATGACGTAAAAGCATGACCTGTGTATCACAACCATGACCTCTCAGTTCTCCCTTTTGTTAGTGAGTGCAATGAGTTCCTCAGTAAAAATATCAATTTCATTGTTAAGAGTACAGTATTGTTTCTTCAAACAAACACACACACACACACACACACACACACACAGAGAGAGAGAGAGAGAGAGAGAAAAAAGTGACATCACAGACTTCAGCAGTTCAGTACGTTTTCATTTATTTGAGCTTTGGGAGGTTTCTCAGCAGCGTCCCGGACTGTCATCAGCACCTCAGAGCACGAGAGAAAGCTTTCGGCAGGAACAGCGCATGGAGGTTATTATGATCAGCAAAGGAATGGTGAAGGTCTAAAGCTTTTTATGTTAGTTCAGAATCTTATGAATTTAATTCTACACGATATAACAGTTATATTACTAGGTTTAGAACAAGCGACAAACAGTTCAACTAACTAAGTCACGCCATGTGTGATCTAATGCCACGGATAACACCAGCTCATCGTTAATGCTCAGTTTAAGGAAGTGATAGGGACATTATCACCCTTCAAATACTCACACACACACTCACTCACTCAATGATCACACACACATCACAACGAGCAATTAGATCCAGCTGTGAAGTGTAAATTTGTACAAAACTAATATAATGTGTTCAGAAATGCCACTTTTACCACAGCCTTCAAATATATATATATATATATATATATATATATATATATATATATATATATATATATATATATATAATAAGAGCACTCAGAAATGTTGAGGGCTGTGTTTGACAAAAAGAGAGAAAAGGACAGTGAAAGTTACAGAAATAAATGGCAAGAAATACACATAAAAAGAGACAAACAGGAACTATACGAGTTTCCACAGATAGAGGAAAAAATATTCCTACTTTTTTTGCAAACATTTTTCCTTTATATATAGATTTTTTTCTGCTTTTTCAAAGCCTTTTATGTGTACGCTCAGTGAACGGTTATGAAATGGCATCATGCACAGAATGTTTTTTTGTTAGTATTTTTGGCCTCTCTCTTGCTCTGAGGTGAACTGATGAACACGGTTGCTGTGGTTGTGTGATTTTCTTCCTCTAGGTTTCTCTGGCCGGTTGGAGAGGCGGGCAGGGGGAGGAGCCAGCGTTCTGCTTCCCTCCTCCCGCTGTTTGGCCCGTACACATGAGCGCCCCCTCCTGGGGACTCTCCTCGTTGTACAGGCGCTTGATCCCATCGAAATACTCGTCCACCTCCATGTGTTCCACCTTCCGCTTGGCCGAGGACTTGCTTGAACGGTTGTGGGTGGTGTTGGGGTCAGAGGGTGCAGTCGGAGCGGGGGACACGTGCCAGGCGGGCAGGAATCCCCTGTCCCGAGGCCCCGGGGCGTTCAGCAGGGGATGGCAGATGTACACAGTGTTAGGAGGCAGGGAAGCCGTGTGTGTGGACAGGCAACGTGCAACCAGCTCTCGACAGCCAATCAGCTGAGAACTGTCGATCTGAAAGAGAGGAAGCGGAAAAATACATATTATTAGTATTAGTTCTACATCAAAGAAAAGTGTGGTTGCACATATAATATCAGATATTACACTATTGTTTGTACGTTTGGGGTCAGTAGTCTTTTATTCAGCAAGGACAAACTAATTTGATCAAAAGTGACAGTAAAGACATTTATAATGTTACAAAAGATTTCCATTTCAAATAAATGCTGCTTTTTTAAAACTTTCTATTCATTAAAAAAAATTTTTTTTTGTTGATTATGTTTGTTGATAATTGATTGATAATAATCAGAAATGTTTCTTGAGCATCAATCCACATATTAGAATGATTTCTGAAGGATCATGTGACACTGAAGACTGGAGTAATGATGCTGAAAATTCAGCTTTGATCACAGGAATAAATTAAATTTTAAAATATATGCAAATAGAAAACAGTTCTTTCAAATTCTAATAATATTTCACAATATTACGGTTTTTACAGTATTTTTGATCAAATAAATGCAGGCTTGGTGAGCAGAAGAGACCTTTCAAATACATTTTTTTTTTTATATATCTGACCAAACCCAAACTTTTTAATGATGGTGTGTATCATATAAAAATACATCAATGTTCAATACATACATAGTCATTCATATTTTAAAACTGCTTCATTGGTGTTGACAGTATTAGTTACTGAACCTGTATTTTTAAAGCTACATGAAACCGTAAACTTGAACTTTGGGGATTTCTTCATGAGTTTGTACATGTATGACTTTTAAAGGTCTGTCTTTTTAGTTTGGCATTGAGCTCGCTGCTGGCAGAGATAACGGAGTTTGTTTGGAGAAGTGAATGACCGGGCCTCTTCTGAGTTATGATAAGGGTTAGAGAGTCTACAGAAACCCAAGCATGCGAGATTGGATTATGTCCGCTAGTGCGGCTCTAACGTGTAGCGGCTCTTAGTTGTTTAGGTCTCCACGTCAATGTGACCAACGTGATCTTTCTGACCACTTTATGCATTTGTTTAATGGATATGTTTGGATCTGGCCTCCCTCTAAAAACTCTTAATCTACATTACTTCATTTTACAATCAATGTTCAATACCAATTTACTCTTTTAACCCTATAAATACTACAGTATAAAATTTGCACGTAGGCTTGGGCGGTATTCGAATTTTGAAACCGTCAAACCGCCTCCCTATTTTACCGGGGTAAACGGTATTACCGTGACTAATTAAAAATGACATAATGGGCTCAGACGGCGTCACCAAACTGTTGGCTTGTGCCTACACCGTTCAGAAACTGAATGCCAGATCGGGCAAAAAAACAACAACAAAAAAAATCAAGCCCAACCCCTGCACGTTGTGTCTGAGTCAGGCCGACGGCATTAACTGTTATTATGAGCCGGAGGCCACCATTATTCAACATTATATCTGTGTGCGTGCAACAAGCAAGAAGTGCCTTTGTAATCCGGTGACACGTGTCCATTGATTTTTATTAATAAAACTTTTCTGCAAAGATGGAAGTTGACGATCGCCATCTCTGTAGTGAACGCGCCTATAGAGAGAAATGCACATCATTACACAATCAGAGAGTGGCCTTTTTCTTTTCGTTTTGAATTGTTTCATTTAAAGAAATTGACGATCGGCATCTGAACGCTATAGAGAGACATGCACATCATGGATTACAGAGAGGTAGGCTAGTCTATTTCTTTTCGTTTTGAATGGTTTCGTTTACTGAAATTGACGATCGCATCTCCGTATGAACGCGCCTAGAGAGAAATGCACATCGTGGATTACTTAGCCTAATCAGTGAGTAGCCTATTTCTTTCGTTTTGAATTGTTTCGTTTAAAGAAACTGACGATCGCCATCTCCGTATGAACGCGCCTAGAGAGAAATGCACATCATTGATTAATCAGACTATATTTCTTTTCGTTTTGAATGGTTTCGTTTTCTGAAATTGACGATCGCATCTCCGTATGAACGCGCCTAGAGAGAAATGCACATCGTGGATTAGCCTACTTAGCCTAATCAGTGAGTACCCTATTTCTTTCGTTTTGAATTGTTTCGTTTAAAGAAATTGACGATCGCCATCTCCGTATGAACGCGCCTAGAGAGAAATGCACACCATTGATTAATCAGACTATATTTCTTTTCGTTTTGAATTGTTTCTTTTAATGAAATTGACGATCGCATCTCTGTATGAACGAGAGAAATGCACATCATGGATTACTTAGCCTAATCAGTGAGTTGCCTATTTCTTTCGTTTTTAATTGTTTCGTTTAAAGAAATTTCAAGCTTTATTTATTTGTCATGTCTGTGAGGCATAGCCTTTTTTATGAGATTTCAATGCAAGTGACAGCGGCATGCTCATCATGTCATGATTATATTAAATCCAGGCGTTTGGTTGATGAAAATTTTATAAAAATTTAGATACAATTTATACAAAACGAAATTCGTTTTAAAGAGGCCTTTTACAAAACTAAATTTATTGAAGTGGTCAAATCGTCTGACACCCGATGCATCCCATCTTATTTGTGCTGTTCACTTTTCATAATCAACAAAGATGGAAAAAATAACATTATAATATTTTAACAAATACGAAACTTAATGCGCTTATGTATCCTGGCAGCAGTGAGTGGGCGGTTGTTTCGGAGATGCGACGTTAGAGGTGTTTACATCTCTTGCGGTATTGCCTCGTCAGTATTTACCGCCTCTCCCTTCTCATTTGGTTGGAACCAGAAATATTGCCAAACTGCAACCACACATAAGCATTTTTTAGGCAATAAATAAATTATATATATATTATAGGCTATATAAGTGCCGGTAATGACGGTATTGAAACTGATACCGGTGCTATTTTAAGATCCCGCGGTATCCGATATTACCGTAATACCGCCCAACCCTATTTGCACGGCCTCTAAATGATTGACATGATCAAATCTGCTACATGTCCTCTGTCATCTGATCTATAGTTTATAATTTTAGTATAACTGTAAAGACGTCTAGCTTCAGGTCGTGGTTCACATGTCTTTTTGCGGTGAAATCTTTAATGAGTTTTATGAAGTGAACAATAACTTCCCTTTTGTTAGTAATATGTCAAGATGAACTGCAACTTTGGTTTACTTGATTATCCATGCATCCAGAATAATCATGTTAAAATGTATCAAATATGATCCATCAGACTTTTGAGAAACAAAACTTTTGTTCATCTTTCAAACATCATTGCATTGCATTATATATTTTGACCCCCACAATAAACTCTATATACTGTATATTTCCCAGATGCACATGGAAATCATCTCGTTGGACCGTATGGACAAGTTTCACTAACGTTTGACATCCCGGAAGAGTTTAAATGAATCATACATCATAATGTATTCAAACACAATTTGGAGCCACTGAACTTCATCAGTTCTTACCTGTAACTTGTGCAGCAGGTCGACAGTGAGAGCGAGCCAATCAGGACAGAGTTTCTCCAGCTCCAGCGTGATGAGGCCGAGGGACAGTAATGAGCCGCGCACCTGCAGCAGTGCACTGTGGGTCAGACAGTGGAAGAGCTGCTGGGTGAGCAGAGCCACGTGCTGTGACGGGTTCAGACCCGACAACGCCACGTTCAGCCGCCCGGACTTACAGCTCAGAACCATCGCATGGAACTACACAGAGAGAAAGGGTAGATTATAAAAATGATTTTAAAAAACAAGATTCTTTTGGATCTCAGCACTTCATCAGATTAATTGTCAGTCCTTCAGCCCCACATGGAGAGCTGGATATGAACAGAAACCTCAATGTGCCGAGAAAGAGGATCCTTCTTTGACGCTCACATGAGGAAGAAAATCGAATCTAAATTCATTTCTCTCACTCACTGCTAGCAGCAACATCCATCTAATTTTCTACTTTTGTTGGCTGACTTTACACAACACTGTCTTCATTTAAAAGCCTTTTTGCTAGTTTATTTACACGACAACAGCATTTTGGGGGCCTGAAAACACAAACTTTCGAAAACAGGTTTCAGATTGCAAGTTTTTGAAAAGATACCGCTATTGTCTCTGTGTAAACTACAAAAACATGAATTTCATGCGCTACATTAACAATAAACAACACTTAAAACAATAAACAGTGTTAATCTTAATGTTAGCTTCAACATTTAGATACATTTTTAATGCACTGCGATCTAACATGAACTAATGAACAATTGTATTTTTATTAACAAGCATTAACATTTAAGATTTAGAAATGCTGTGAAAATCTATTCCTCATTGTTAGGCTAACACATTTACTAATGTTAACAAATGAGACCTTATTGTAAAGTGTTACCATATAGATTTATGCATCTGTAATTGACATGCACCGTCTAACATATTTGCCGACTCACTGAACACACACATCAATGAGATGTCCATTTGATGTGCTTTTTATCATTGGAAAGATGTATTTTTTTTAGCTTTTGCTCATCTGCAATAAGTCAAAGACTGTTCCTGTCAAATGTTAGACATATAGAAAATTTCCTTAAAATGTCTGAGATTTTAAATGCATGTCAAACAGATTTTTTAAACATGTTTACCAGATGAAGCGTTATGTAACATCTTAGAGACATACTTGTGCTGGGATAAACTGACATTTTCTGTAATGGTATGGAAGTCTGGCTGAGACCCAGGAATATATATGAAGCTGAGTTTGGCATCTGTCAAAAGTTTGGTGGCATCTTGTGTGTGTGTGTGAGTGAGTGAGTGAGTGAGTGAGTGAGTGAGTGAGTGAGTGAGTGAGTGAGTGAGTGAGTGAGTGAGTGAGTGAGTGAGAAAGAGAGAGAGAGAGAGAGAGAGAGAGAGAGAGAGAGAGAGAGAGAGAGAGAGAGAGAGAGAGAGAGAGAGAGAGAGAGAGAAAGTGCACTCACGATGTAAAGGAAGTCCAGTGCGGTGGTGGAGTGCAGGTCCCAGTTTAGCTTATCCAGAACAATCCTCTCCATCCGCAAGATCTCCGACGGAGAACAGCCACATTTGCTGCTGGACACCAACTCTCTCAGCGAAGGGATCCGCTGCAAAAACACACAATAAACGGTTACACACACAGAGACAGCCACAGAAACACACAGAATTATTAAAACACAAACAAGCTTGAAATCTAACAGAAATGGCATAACTTTGAACTCATTTTGGTAATTGCTTCATTAAGTTTAAGCCACATCACATGGTCAGTTCGAGCCAGAAATGACTTTAAAGGGCTGCCAGAAAATAATCGGATTAAACATTAGTCCATCTTTGGCGTTTTAAGTAGAAACAAGTACAGAAATCGCAGTCGTCATATTCCTACAGAAAATGTCTCACTGTCTGTCCTTTCATGAAGCAGCTGATGGGAATGTTCTGTCATACTTCAGTCTCAGTAAAAACACTTTTTACTAAAAGGTCATCAAACTGGGGCTGATTTTAGACTTGAAAGGGCTATATCTTGCCTCCCTCGTGACATGGTCAGTTTTAACTGCTACACAAACAGATAAAGCCACAGAGAGCCATGATGACCGAAGTTGACCATGCATCAGCTCTAGTGCCTCTGATCGTAGATTGGCATATTAATATTTCATTCACCTCATCTTCCTCGCTGGTCTTAACAGCCAGGAAGAAACAAGAGATGGCGATACAGCGCAGGTACTTAGGACGGGCCTGAAAAAGAGAGAGAGAGAGAGATTGGTCAATGAAGGTACTGCAATAATGACGGTACTGCAATAATGCATCTCGTGCACTGCTCATTGTGTATGCAGAGTTTGTCACAACAGTTAGTAGTAGTAATAATGTTTTTTTTTTTTTTATGCCATGTCAGCATCTGAGGCTTTCTTCATGGCAAAAACTGAGTTACAAAAAAATACAAGAGTTGCTTAAATACAATAAAAAAGAAAAACAAAACAGCAGGAAATATAATACAAGATGTTTTACATTAACATATGATAAATATCCTAAACTCTTTTCGGGTAAAATTTCACTAAACAAGTTCTTAAGTGAGCTTACTACATAAAAATGTTGTCTACTTGCATTAAAAGTGGGACAGTCCAATAAAATGTGTTTAATGGAAAGGGGGGTCTTGAAAATGCAAGTCAATCTTGTGTGACCTATGCGACATATCTAGTGAACAACAATTGATCAAATCTTGTTCTAAAGGAGATTAAAAGTCTGTTGGGGATTTCAGGACTAATTTAATGTAATCTGTTGTCTGGATACATATCCCACTCTTTAATATATAAAGATTTGTCACAAACAGGTAAGGGCAAATGTTTCTCACACACATGTGAACGTCCTGTGTTTATTTCCTGTTCACTTGAATGCCAAAGCACAAGAACTAATCAGACGTGCAGTGAGTGCCATGTAGCTGCATCTAAAAATACTGAGAAGGCAGTTTCACTTTCTCTCTCTCTCTCTCTCAAAAAAAAAAATCTAGATTTGTCTCTGCAGCCCTTGAATGTTCAGGAACGTTTTCTGATGTTCTAAAAGAAATTGGCACAAAGACAAGAGAGCAAAAGATATTCAGTGTTGTATAATAAAACCACTAAGCTAAATAGTTAACTTACTTTTATCTGTAAAGCAATTACATAACAGTAAAAGTTCTATAACGGAGTAAATTAATGTTCACTGCACACAAGTTTACATATGATCATAAATGCAATTATGCGAATCAAACTTGAAATCCATACATTATAATGCAAAACATGCACAAATTTAAAAGCATGACATTATAATGCATGACATGCATAAATTATAATGCATAAAATTCATACATGCATAAATTTAAATGCACCTGACACGCTTTGCTTTAATCCTAAGCACCTTACAAATGTGGAATATCACATGAAATGTATCATAAGAGCTGCAGTATTTGCCACACACAATACTAAGAATAAGCTAAATCAATACGGGAGAACATTATTATAATTGTTTCTTAAAATAGGGTGTTATTAAGTGAAGTACCTATCATGGGCTGCAATTACACCAGCCAACACACAGCTAAAACCTGTTATGGACAGCTGTATAATGGAAAATGCCATAAAACCATAATCATTGACTGGGACAGAAGACCTTGACCAGTCAGATGTTTTTAAACATTACCTTAATGGCAGAGAGGAAGCGATCCAGGATGCCGATGGCCAGGCAGAGGGTCTCTGGATAAAGCTTCAGCTGGGAATGCACATCCCTCAACCACCGGACGGCCTCATCACGCTTTTCAGGGGAAATATCTGTATCCTAAACAATAAAAACATATTCAATCAAACACAAAACAACCCATACTGACAATCTAAACCAAACCCGTTTTTACTGTCGATCCGAGTAGACTCAAAAGCACAGATGCTTTTTTTTTTTCCATTAATTACTACTTCAAACTAAATGCAAACCCACATTGTATGCACAATAAAACTGCAACAGTTCCCATCAGGATCAGTTTAGATAGCAAACCTCAGACACTGGCACATGTGTGCGTGTAACAGACACAAAAGCACCATATAGTCACAACAGGAGATAAAACAGCCTCAATAAAACTGCATCCCAGTGCCTCTGTGTGTCTACAAAATTCTGGATTTATAAAGCAAGTCATAAATGCATACTGCAGTATCTTAAGGGATCTTCTGAAACGCAGGCTTACAAATTACAGTACATGATAATGATGATGACAACATTACTTTCACATTGTAACTGGACAGAAAGTACCTTAAATTATCGGCCTCCCACTATGTAAACAGTGTGTTGTCATGCCTAACAAACCAGAGATATCAGCTGACAGACTGTCTCACCTGGTTGGTAGGTTTCTTTGGCACGTAACCCTTCCATAGTTTGGCTTCCCTAGAAACTGCCTTCTCTAAAAGAGATGACAGCTTCCGGCTTTCCAAGGGCTGGGTGAACTTCATCACACACCCTGGAACAGCCTACCTCCCCACTGGATACAGCTACCTGAGCGCACAACACAAAACAGCTCAAAAACACATCAAATATCATCGCTCAGAAATGACAAGGGACGTCTGGGTTGCCTTGGGAATTGTTTTATTATTAAGTCTATTATTAATCACATTTAAAAACAAAGTCTAGAATAAATTAATGTTTATTATTAGTATTTTATCCACACTGCTTATAATTACAATTACATTTTAATAACAATCATCATACAATAGCAGTTATACATATACTTATATTGCTATTATTGTTATTCCTGTTGTTGCAGTTAACGTTACTGATTGCTATGATTAAAATAAAAGCGTTTAATTTTTTTTAACACCAAATCAAGAAGAAAAATAATAATAATTATGATAAATCAGCCCTGAATTGATTATGATGATGATAATGGGTTCACTTGCCATTTAAATTGAGGACATTGTCACATAATGAGTAAAATAAACAATTGATAATAAGAATTGATTAAGCATCATATTCATAACGTTAAATGTAATACTGGTGTATATAAGTACAACACCCGTACTGTTTAGTGTTAAATATTACTTTAACCACGACAAAACCCATATCAGCAGCTCAGTATGAAATGTTAATGGTGTTGACGCAGTTTACATTTGATGAGTGTTAGCTGACAAGCTACACAGTAATAGATCAGTAAACATGCACTTCCACACACCTAACTACACCAAAAATCTTAATTTAGTATTTTAAAGGTATATTTATATCTATTCACGCTGGTTTAAACAAGCGAAATGGTGATATTTGTTTGTAAAATCTCTTAGAAACGGTTAGATTTTTACCTCCCCTGCAAGGTTGTGGGAAACGCAGATCATCCGGTCCATTAAATTGAGGTAAAATAAAGGAGCAAATAGGAATCAGTCATCTTTCTAAGCGTCCTGCTTCGCCTCCATGCTTGCCGTGAAATTTGGTTGGGGTTTTAAAAATCTAAAAGGGAAATTTCCAAACTGATATGAAAAATAAAATGAACGGAATATAGACACGGACGTCTACTTCCGAGGAGGAGACTGAGAAGGGAAGGAGAACCTTCCGCTAACCTCCTCACCGCGAACAGAAACCTCCACCGAAACATTTTCTTATAAATAAAAACATATTAAGATAAATTCTAAGCGATTAGAAATACTAAAAAGCACAAGAAGTTAATGTAGATTTAGTCAGATGTTTATTTATCAATGGAAATGATTGTGAATTCGGTAATTGTGTCATAAAAGGACTACTTTTCTGGCGGATTTGAGTGTAGATTGTACTGTAAGGGACTACTTTCTTATACAATCCATTTCAATGTCTCAAGAAGAAACTGAAAAACAGAAAACAACGCAAAACGAGACATTAAAAGGATGAAATGTCAATTATATTATAATAAATTATAATATTATAACATCTAGATCCTATTCCATCACGGACATTAAGCTTTAAGGGGAAGTTTACAAATTCCTGAATAAATAATATATAAATAATATTTTAATACTTATATTATATTATTACTATTATAGTAGTAATGTTATAGTACTATAAATAATAATTCATAACTAAAATACTTCGATGTGTCTGATAGTCATATCTCTGATCTAAAGGAATATTTTCACCTTTCATGCGTCAATTTATTATAACAACTGAATCAGAATTCATTACATATGGCATCTGCTTTAACATTCAGCTAATATGTTGATATCTCACTTTTTGTTTAATGAATGTTGAAGAGAAAGGGAACATTTTAATTGTAAGACACAGAAGACACAGAAACTCATCACAAAAATGAACAAGAGAGGAATGCATTTGTACTACATTTTCTACCCCTTGGCAACCCTGTCAAAACAAACCCAGCAACAACCATTCAAGTGCAGGACAAGCTATCGAGTCTAACCAATGGTCGGCGTCTACATGGAACCCAGCAGCCAATGAGCGCAGAGAATTTTGGGCGGACTATTTGAACGCTGCATCTTCGGGCGATTCTATTGGTCGGCTAGACTGTCAGTATCCTAAGACCCAGAGAGCTTTAAAACAACGCTCGTATGTTTTACAACATGAAATATTTAAAACAGATGTGTCATAAAGATAAAATAACATAAAATACAGTTAATTAAGTGTAGGAATGACAAAAGCATTCGTTATAAATCGCAAAAATTTACCTAAACAGAGAGACTTACGATCCATACGTGCCAGGCCCAGAGGGGCGGGGCTACATTCAACATCAACAAAAGGAAAGAGAAGAGAAGCAGAAAACAGACGAGAGACTCGGATACACAAACAATGTCCTTTTAATATCTCTGGTAATATACCTTTATTTACCTTCAATAATTGTCGTTAACCTTTGTTTCCTTTTTAGATGTGCGTCTAGATGAACTGTCACTGTTTAAATGATCTAACGTTAGTCGTTGTTTTTATTATGAAAATGGGTTTGATCTTTGGATATCCTGGCATTTTTATGGGCTAATTTTCGACAAGGAGTCATTCTTTATATTTCTTCTAGATTTTAATGGTATTTTATCGATCATTTGTGTATTTCATTTATGAAAGTTTTGGATTATTTTACTGGAATGACCGAATCACTTGTTTTTTAGTTTTTTTTTTGGTCGTCTTTGATGTTCACTTTCTAATCAAGTACGTTACATGTATCATTCGAAGTCAATTTCTGTATAATTCCACAGTCGATTAGATTGATCCGTAAAATGTTACAGTGCCCGATTTGTTATATTGTAATACACAGATAAACCGTATATAATGTAAGGTTAAAAACACACTGTACATCAGTGTAAAGATTTAAACCCCTCCCCCTCTGGTCGAGGTATTTTCCAGCTGAAGGATCATCTGAGCTCCACTGGATTACATTGACTTTCGATGCTGTTCTAACCTTAATAATCAAGTTAGCGTTTTTAAAAAAAGGACGTTTCCACATTTATGTGCATATCTCAGACAGAATGTGTCGGATTTATTTGTTTGTATCTCCTGTAAGAAGGCGTTAACCAGCGAAACCCGACACCGAAGCTCAGCTGCGCGGAGGGGGCTGGGCAAAACCTTGACCCATCGCTCTGGGTGAACTGAATTTACTCACTTTGTTTTCATTTTTAAGGTGCTTTGGAGACTTGAAACCCAGCTAAAGGTGAAAATATGGAGGCCTTCAAACTGTTGAAGGAGCTGAAGAGCAATTTGGAGCTGGAGGTTCATTATCTGCCTAAAGAAACCGGTCTCAGTTCGATCGAATCCACAGAAGAGGTAAACTAGTCTTACCAACTCCTGTGAAAATACATATAAAACCTTTATTTGAAAATATAAGTTATTTCAATTTGCATTGTATTTGACTTTTTATAATGTAAAAAACCTCTTAAAGGGATATTCACCCAAAATTTACTCACCCTCAAGTTGTTCCAATCCTGTATGAGTTTCTTTCTTCTGCTGAACACAAACATGATATTTTGAAGAATGCCTGTAGCCAAACAGTCCCCCCCCCCCCCCCATACTATGTAAGTCAATGGGATCCATCAACTGTTTGTCTACACATATTCTTTAAAATATATTTTTGTGTTCAGAAGACAAAATAAATTCATACAGGTTTGGAACAACCTGAGGGTGAGTAAAGGATGACTTTTTTTTTTTTTTGTGAACTATTCCTTTAATGGTCCAATTGACAATATGAAGCCTAATAGACAAAAACAAACAAACAAAAAACACAGTTTTAACTTGAAATTTCACTTATTTCTCCTTGTCCACACAGAACGGTAATGGAGTTTCAGCCAAATGTCGAGATGCTAAAGTGGAAGATCTCTTGAGTCTGACCAGTTTCTTCGGTTACAGCACTCAGACCTTCGTACTAGCCGTTAACCTGCTGGACAGGTTTCTAGCTATGATTAAGGTAACCAGTTAATTATAACTCATTCCAACTGATTAGCGTGATGTCTTCGCTGGTATAACATATCGGTTCTGTGTTCTGCGTAAAGGTTCAGTCCAAGTATTTGGCCTGCATCAGCATTAGCTGCCTCCACATCGCCGTCCGAGTGACTGAAGAAGAATGCAATGTTTCGTCCAGCCACGAGCTCATTCGCATCAGCCAGAGCAAGTTTACCGTCTCCGACCTCAGCCGAATGGAGAAGATCATATCTGAGAAACTTAACTTCCAGTTCAAAGCCGTCACAGCCTTAACCTTTCTGCATTTGTACCACGCCATTGCACTTTCGCACAAATCCAACAGGTAAGAATGGGTGGTGGCATTATCAAACTTCAGACTCAAAGCCAGATAAACTTTTTAAATGTGCAGGATTGACAAAAGGAAACTTGACTCATGAAGGTTGATGAACGGAGCTAGCAAGTGCACTTTGAGCATTTTGCAGTAAATGGGTCACAGAGAATCCAGTTAGCCATGAAAAACTAGGATAATCTTCTGACTAGACTGCACAGCAACAGCTTGTTAAATGGCAAACAGCTCAGCTAACAGTACCTAAATGCAAGCTGCACTTTGACCATCAACTCTTTTTCTCTCTTTCAGAAAAGACTTCCTGAATCTTGAGAAACTGGAAGCTCAACTGAAAGCCTGCCTATGCAGAATTGTTTTCTCCAAAGCAAAAGTAAGAACTACTTCAAAACAAACAGACCGATGCTAGAAGTGAATTATAGGAAGTTTGAATTGATAAATTTTCTTCTCTTTTTTTAGCCTTCGGTGCTCGCCTTGTCGCTCTTGATGCTTGAGATCGAGGCCTTACAGTCTGCGGATCTGCTCGAGATCGCCCACCGCATACAGACACACTTGAAGGTAAATACTCAGAGCTCAAATGCCCTGAGCATCACAATAAAACCATTCAAAAAGTAAAGAAATAAAAAGTTAATATCACAGACTGGTCGAGTAGAACTAGTTTAATCAAACAATTGTGTACCAAAACATTGTGAACACATCAATCCATTACAATTGATTGATAAAAAAAAAAAAATAGTCCTTTAGTTTCAGCAGCACTTTCATCCATGGTGTAGGGAAAAATCCAAAGCACTTAAAAGTGTCCTGTCGCCAGCAGACTATTAGTTTACACTTGTAGGTCCCGTCCCATATGAAATTACGCTGGCTCTGTGCCCTGTCCTTATGTAAGATGGTGTCTAATAGAGCAGTGTCTGTTGCCCTACTCAGATCTCGAAGGCTGACCTGGCACACTGGCGTGGCCTCGTAGACCAGTGTATGAGGGAGTACTCCTCTCCAGAATGTGCCAAACCCGACCACAAGAAGCTGATGTGGATCGTCTCGCGGAGGACAGCGCAGAACTTGCACAGCAACTACCGCTGCATCCCAGAGCTACCCACAATTCCAGAGGGCGCCTGGGACGAGAGCGAGAGGTAAACAGCTTACCTGCAGAAAGACACAGGCATTAGTATGTCACACTCATTATAATCAGGAAGTACAAGCAGAAAGTAATAGGAATATTCTGGTTTAACCGCATACAGATCATTTCAATCAAGTTTGATTACCACAGACAAATAATTTAGATGTCATTCATTGCAAAACAGACAATTTTGTTCGCAATGGATGTCTATGGGGCAAATGTACAAATCAAAATGATCTTCTGTGGCATCGTTAACTAAAGACAAAACTATTCAAAGTAGTATTCGGTAACTGAAATAAAATAGAACTTAAATATTAGATATAAATATTAGAAATGTTGCCTTTGCCACTAAGTGAAACAAAACAAGTATTAAAATGACTGATAAAATAGAAATGACAAACACATAAAATTACTAAAAACCTGAAATAAAATAACCAAAAATATATATAAAAAAACGAATTTAAAATATTAATAAAATACTATAATAGACTGTAAATAATACTAAATAACACTGAAACAATCAATTTTTCACATTATATCCCACATCACAATACTTAGATTTTCTTATTCTATAGATTACAACTTAAGTCTAAAACATCAGGAAATAGCAGTGAAATAAACAAACTTGGGAATAATTTACGTAGAGTACGCCTTTGTGCAATTTTCCATCAAAACTTCTGGTTTCAGTTCTATTAGTTCCCCCCCCCCCCCATCACATGACATATGACTTAACCTTGGTGTTTTACTGACACACACCACTTACGTCACAACCCCATCAGCACAGGCTGAAGTTCTTTCAGTATGCCCCACCCAACGCCTTACTATCAGGTGTCTTAACCGTGTTACTTGATAACTACTAATGGTTAGTCACACACCCCAGCAACCATCCCAAGCATGTTTATGTCCAAGAGCAATAAGTCATTCCTGAAACTCACAGCTGATTACAGGCTGAGAATCTAGACAGGACACACTGCTTTGAGATGGCTAATGGGTAAGATATGCATACACATCGAACTAGGCGCAGCGATGGAATGTAGGTAGAGAATAATGTCTGTTTACAAACGTCACATGTGAGTAAGAGATGGGTGTGCGAGGTGTGGCAGTTAGATGGAACAAAAACATCTCTTTTGAGAACCAAGCATATTGTACAATCAAGAGTAGATTCTGGGTTGAGCTTGATTGAAACCATCCGCATATTAGTGAAATACTTGCATGAAAATTAGGAATGTTGCCTTTGTGACTAACTGAAGTACTAAAATGACTAAATATGAAATAAAAATAAACAGAAATATTACAACAAATTGAAGCTAAATAGAAATAACATTGTGTAAAAAAAAATTAAAAAAAGAACTGTCACGGTACCTTTGAAACAACTGCATAGTTTGTATCGCTTTCACAATTTCCAAATACATTTTAGTGTCTTGATGTTAAATCGTTCAAGTATAGGCATTTGTTTCAAGCCATTTGACTTCATGAATATAATAATGACCAACTATAATAATTAAATCAGAAATTAATATATTTATCAACACCATCCAATAAGAAACACCTGAACGTCACATAAATCTTCAAAAGAATTAACAACCTCAGCTTCCTTTTGTAAATAAAAGAAAGAGACTTTAAATTCTCTCCCAAAAAAATTAGCACCTTAAGACATTCCCCAATTAAATGACTAACGCTTTCAGGGGAATCTTTAACAAAGTACACAACATGATCGCATCTGACTGTGTTTGTTCCTCTTCCAACAGTGAGGATTCAAGCGAAGACCTGAGCTCTGGGGAAGAGAGTCTGAGCAGCTCGCTGGGCAGTGACGCAGAGGGACTCTACTTCCCCTCAAACTTCCGGTCACGTGCCTGCAGACCGTAGTACGCTCGAAACCACTTGCCAAGGAGCACAATCACCAATGGAGATGTGTCCACCACAACGCCAAATAATTATCTGAATGGCTTCCTTGTCATCTTTCACGATGATGTCACAGACCTCTCCTGGCTGGAAACCTAATGTTGTACAGCGAGGTGCCATTGTGCCTGGAAAATATCCAAAATATCAGAATTGTATTTTAAAACTCTTCTTTTATGGCTTTACCGAAAGCCAGTCCACATACTGTAAAACTTCTCTTCTTGATTACTTGTGTTAAGCTAAAGTGAAATAATTCAGCACTGCACAAACACTGGCAGCTAAAAAAGAAAAGAAAACAAAAAAAGTAGTCATAGCGTTTATAGTAGTTGGTGCATGTTCGGATGTGTCAACATTCCAGCTGGCTCAATATGACATATCCAAGGTACTCTAGACTGTTATAGAACAACTTAGGACTTGTACTTTGGTGCTTTGCACAGTTTTGTAATATGATTGTAAGCGTGTGACAGCAGGAAAGCTGCGTGCCTGAAGAACTGCCGCCTCTCTGAGGTGATGGAGTTCGAGATTTACAGTGGTGTGCATGACGTTCACAGGGAGAAAAAAAAAAAAAAAGGCAGATTGTTTATTTTTGTGTGTGTATGTTTGAGTGTGTTGTTAACCTACTTGCCAACTTAGTACAAGTTTCACTTTAGCCGATGTATGAAGACAAATACTGTGTTGAAAATGTGCAACAAAAAAAGCCTGAAAAAAGGTCAATATAAAAAAAAATGTAAATTTGTGTAAATGTAAAAAACAAAACAAAAACATATACTTTCTGTATAGCTTCTTGTAGATATTAACTTATTTATTGTTATTTTGGTCATGGTAATATAAAAAAAAAACATTTACAATAAAAAAAAAGCTATTTTTAAATTCACTGAACGTCTCCTGTTTTACTTGCTTGGGTTTCATGAATATCAGCTTAACCTCTAATTGGTTCTCTGTTCCCAACAACCTCAACTATACCACACACACACAGAAAATGGCAAACAGCCAGCATGTGCTGTAAATGTCTTCACTGACACTGGATTTTACACAACAGCAACACGACAATACAATGGCTTCACCACTGAAGAGAGCCTTCGTCAAACACGTCATGATATCAGCTGATTTAAACGCCTACAAACAAGCGAATGATGCCATTCTGTCTGGTGTGATGCGATTCAAATAAAAAAGAGGAACTCATTTTCATGAGAAACCAACAACCAGTGCACTGGAAAGAAACAGTGTCAGGTCAGTTTTCATAGGCTGGAACTGATCTTTCTGTTCCCTCAGAGACACAGGTGGGGCAACATGCCCTAAACATACCATGAGATCCATTTCATAACACAATGCACTACATACAGTGATGACATTTTGAATGAGAACAAACACTAGAAAATACCACAGAGCAAGTTTTTGAACATGGTTAGAATTTGGAAAGTCAAGTAATAAACTTAATGTAATAAATTATAATGACACGACACCTCGGTTTTCCCCTATAGCCATTATACAAGTTATGTAAACTCGTTCTATCAAGTGCCACACAAAATCAAATGGACAAGCAACTAAGCTATAGACCACTAGTACGCTCTAATTGGTTCAAACAGTAAGCATTTGCTAGTCATTACAAACACACACACACTTGAGGAATTCCCGCACAGTGCACACAAACACACTCACTATAGAAACATTGGATCAAGTTCCTCGTTCAAACACATCCCGCCTGCGTACAGTGCTCAAACATTTGACACCGCACAAAAAGTAGGTCACTTGCCTGGCAGCATTCCTTGTTTGGAGCCAGATTTTTAGAAGCCCATCCGAGACTTCTTTTTAGGCTGAGAGGCCTGTGAGGAGCTTCTGATTTGGGGAACTCTCTGGGAGGACCAGGAGAGCATGGACGACTGAGTTGGCGAAGAAAGGTGAACCTGAGACAAAGAAAATCCATCATCCGGTGCGGAGTTCTGAGTAGATATCTGGGAAGCTGTAAGGGAATTAAGGTCCTTCCGCCGTTTCGAGATGGATAGACGAGGTCCCGAATCCATCCCTACTGCAACACTAGGGGTGCTAGAGATTGGTCGTTCAACCTGAAAGTAGAGGTGCATGATATATTATTGGTTATGATTATTCCTGTTATAATGGAATTTCTGCTGATACTTTCACAGATAATTTGTTAAGCTAATTTGTCATGTCACTAGTGAGGTACCTTGTTAATTTGTTATTGAGCTGATTTAAAGGGTTAGTTCACCCAAAAATGAAAATTCTGTCAGTAATTACTCACCCTAATGTTGTTCCAACCCCGTAAGACTTTTGTTCATCTTCGGAACACAAATTAAGATTCTTTTGATTAAATCTGAGAGCTGATCACTCCTTCATGGGCTTCTACATGCATGTTATTGAAACTTGCCGGCCCAGAACATCGTTAAAATAGTCCAAGTGACTACAGTGGCTCAACCATAAGTTTATCAAGTGACGAGAATACTTTTCGTGCGCAAAAACAAACAAAAATAACGACTTTATTCAACTAGAATAGCGCAGCGCTTCTGGGTTGTACGTCAGAACGTAGGCTCACTATTGGCCGAGGCTGGTCATGTGTGTGATGCTGGCCAATAGTGAGCCTACGTTCTGACGTACAACCCAGAAGCGCTGCGCAATGTTACACTACGTGAATTCACTCAGAGGCCCACACAGAAGAAAATTAATAGTTGAATAAAGTCATTATTTTTCGGGGGTTTTACGCACAAAAAGTATTCTCGTCGCTTGATAAACTTATAGTTGAGCCACTGTAGTCAGTTGGACTATTTTAACGATGTCTTTACTAACGTTCTGGGCCGGCAAGTTTCAATAACATAGAAGCCTATGGAGGAGTGAGACAGCTCTCAGATGCAATCAAAAATATCTTTATTTGTGTTCCGAAGATGAACAAAAGTCTTACGGGTTTGGAACGACATGAGGGTGAGTAAATGATGACACAGTTTTCACTTTTGGGTGAACTAACCCTTTAAAGGGTGAATGTTTATATGGGAATATTCACCCAAAAGTGAAAACTAGGGATGTCCCGATCCGATCACGTGATCGGAAATCGGGCCCGATCACGTGTTTTCAGACTCGATCGGAATCGGACGTTACCTCCCGATCAGGAGTCGGATATATATGTATACATATTCTCATTATTTTTTAACACATCTGTAGTTATGCGGTGCCACAGAGTTACGCCGGTTTCACACTGCACGCGAGCAGAGCGTAAGCAGCGCAGGAGCAGTGCGTATGGTGAGCAGGAGCAGGACACGCGCGTTTTGCTGAACCGCGGGTTGTGTACAGACAGAGTACTCTATAATGGATAAGTTGGCATTGCTTTCTTTCGTTTTCAAATACATTTAAGAGAAAAGACTTGTCAAGAAGCTTATTTTATTAATAATTTCATTTATATAACTTTTGGTTCATCTTTGTTTTTATTGTTCTGGCAACAAGTTCGTTTTTGGACATTTGTTTTCTTTTTAAATTGCTGTTGGTCATTTGATTGACTGTTTAAAACACAATAGATATCATCAATGCACTTTTGGGATAAAACTGCGGTGTATTTTGGCCATGATCAATGCATTGTCACTTTAATTCAGCATAAGCGGCGCAGCAAAAATAGACTCGGCGCCGAAACGATCGCGGCACTGCTGCTTCTGCTCCTGCTCCGCGCTGCCGCGCCGCCTCTGCGTGCGGTGTGAATGCACTAATCTGTTAACATGGGCGGCGGAAAAAATACGCGCTGCACGCTCTGCTAACGCGTGCAGTGTGAAACGAGTGCAGTTCCTAAAAGCACATTACTGGCTTTGCAAACACTGTGGCACTTATATATTTTATTTGTTTACATGCCTGCCGGGTATTTTAAGTTGAGGTGCTATTTGTTTATATATATTAGACTTTTTTTTATATTTACTGTTGCACTAAAGTCCAAAAGTGAAGAATTGATGTTGTTTATTACTTGATTGTTCAAGCTACCTCACAGAAGTACTCTGTTTGTTAACAGAGTTGTTGAATGTTAAAATAAGGAACATCCTGGATCTGTTTTTTCGCTCTTCTTTATTCTTTTTTTTATGTATTATAGAAGTATCGGATCGGGACTCGGTATCGGTAGATACTCAAAATCAAATGACTCGGACTCGAGGGCAAAAAAACCTGATCGGGACATCCCTAGTGAAAACGGTGTCATCATTTACTCACCCTCATGTTGTTCCAAACCCCTAAGACTTTCATTCATCTTCGAACACAATTTAAGATTTTTTTGATGAAATCTGTCTCCATTGACAACAACAAGACAATACAATGGCTTCACAATGCAGAGAGCCTTTGTCAACCACAATGTCATGATGTTATCAGCTGATTTAAATGCCTACAAACAAGCGAATCATGCAATTCTGTCTGGTGTGATGCGATTCACATAAAAAAAGAGGAACTCATTCTACACAACAACCACAGCGTAAAACTAATCCACCATATGAATTGAGCGGTTTAGGTCAAATTTTCTGAAGATCAATTTTTTGATGAACAAATTGAATTTAGGCTTTTATTCCCATATAAACATTCATCAGCGCACACATCAGTTGTGGTAAACGGAAGCTCAAGCATGTTCGCTTGAAGTGCGAGAACCAATAAGGTTCATTCTCGTGTTACACAGCACGTTTGAGCTTTAGCAAGAACCAATGCGGTTTGTTCGTGTTCGCTGATCAATGTTTATATGTAAATAAAACCCTAAATTGAATCTGTTCATCATATAAAGGGATCGAGTGGCTTCATAAAATTTGGACTAAACCGCTCAATTCATATGGATTAGTTTTACAATCTCTTTATGAACTTCTATGAAGCGTCAGAGTGGTAGTTGCGTAGCTGTCAATGGAGGGACAGAAAGCTCTCAGATTTCATCAAAAAGACCATCATTTGTGTTCTAGAGATGAACAAAAATCTTACAGGTTTGAAACAACATGAGGTTGAGTAAATGGCCATTTTCATTTTTGGGTAAACTAACCCTTAAATTAAAGATCAGAAAAGTATTCATATGCCGTAGACGTAATTAGTGAACATGTCTTTGTATTATGTCTATTATTAATTGATCCCAATTAAACAAGCAAAATTTATTAAGACAGCGGTTCCATTTTACAGGGATAAAAGTAATAAAATGATCGGCCACAATGACCTGCAAGTTATTGGCTATCAACTCAAATCAGTGAATCCTTACCCGAGAGGATGAGTGAGATTTTGACGGCGATGTCAAAAGGTCTTGATCAGGCCTTCTCAGAGGAGATTGTAGAGCAGATCTTAAGGGAGATTGTCCTGGTTCTTCCACAATTGATTGATCATGTAGAAACCGTCTCAGCATGATGGGGCTCTTTTTGCGCATCTCAGATCTGGACATCCATTCCTCGACGTCCGTGGATTGAGATTTTTCCAAAGTCTCATCATTAGAATCCAGAAACTGGCTTCCCGCCGATGACAAACAAAAGTCACTTCCTTGGTATTTAACAGACGAGGTGAAGCTTCCAGAAAGCGAGATGCGATGCCGAGCTCTGGCCTGCTTCATTCTCTGGCGCTTTCTACGGAGCGCCGCAATTTTCTTGGCCTGGTTCAAACCCAGCTTCTCCTCCCACCAACATTTCCAATTGCCCTCCCACGACGCAGCCAAGCGCTGGCTCAGATCGTCGTCCCAATCGTCGGGATCAATAGGATCAGGAACTGGCGTCACATTCAGGTGAGGCAAGTATGTGACCCCATGCGAGAGCGACTCTTTCTTCCTCATGACCTCTTTAAGGTCCCTCCTCAATCTAGTCAAGTGATCTTCCACGAGTTTATAGGGCTTTTTGCCTTTTAAGCCATTTAAATCGTCCGTTCTTATACGTCGAAAATGAGAGTGTCGTTTTTTTGCTGATGCCTTTTTAAAAATGGGCTTGAACCATTCGTTCCAGGCAGCCTGGAGATCAGGATCCTTGCTTGGTTTGGGTGGTCTGGTAGAGCAAGTTGGGTTATTCCCAATAGAAATGCTTAATGGGTCTTTGCGGATATCTTTATTGGTATCCGAAGCATTTAAGTGATCAACATCAACATTATCAATTACTTCCAAATGACCAAGCGCCGCTTGGCGTCCCTCAGTCTCTGAGTCACTCAGGACATCACTGTTGGCGTGGGAGTTAAAATTCACACGCTCTCCATTTTCTACAATACGTTTCACACTGACAGCTTGTTCTGGGATGTCCTTGTTGCTCGTGGTCTGAACTCTGCGCAGATCCAATGTTTGGAAAAAGACGCTTCCAGTCTCTGAGAGCTGGCGTCCCTCAGTCTCTGAGTCGCTCTGAGAAGACTGGCCGTCACTGTTGGCGTGGATCTGGAAATTCTCGGTCTCTACAGTTTCTAAAGTATGTTCCACACTGACAGCTTGTTCTGGGACGTCTTTGCTGGTCGTGGTCTGATCTGCATGCAGTTTCAATGTTTGGAAAAAGACATCTCCAGTCTCTGAGAGCTGGAAAACGGACATGTAGTCCTTATTCTGTACAGCAGCAAAACCTGAGGAATAACGAGAAAGCACCACATGAGTACAGTAGTCCAGGGCTTCGGACTAACATTTGAGAGCAGTAGCACCGGTGCCACTAAGATCTACAGATGGTGGCACCAGCACCTGATTTGATAGCACTGGGGGGTGGGGGGATTTTTAATCATAAATTCATTATTGTTTTGTAATACCAAGTACAGCAACTAATAATATGTTTATTTTTAATGGAAATGCACATTTGACCGTAGAGCACTGAGCTTGAGCTGAGATAAAGATAAAATGAACGTATGAACAACAGTAACATGTGAAAACCTAATATAAAAATATAAAAAAATATATATTTATCAACACAATATAAATAAGTGTGAAGCACTTAAGTGTCCTTGAAAAGTGAATTTAACTCTCAAAGGTTGTACAAACCCTGAAACGAATAATGTAAAAATATTCAACTATTTCTGCCACAATACCATGGTTACAGTTAACATTACGAGATTAAATCCATGGTAAATGTTAGACATGGAGATTTGTGGACTGAAAAGCCTTCTATAACTTGTTCGTTCATGACACGTTTCCACGTCAGCGCTGTTTGATCTGATATCTGTGGTTTATAACAGAATTCGGCGACGAACTTGAATGCTTCTTAAGGATGGGCGTTTTTCTAAAATATTGTATTCAAATATTCGGGCTCATAAAAATCTAATATTCGAATATTTATTTAAATGACATTTAACGAGAAAGACGTTGTTATTTTATTTAAGTTTAAGGCTTTAAGTTTTTGTCACCATTTCTGAACAAGCTTATGGTTAATCAATATCATTAATTCATTTGATTAAAAGTTTCCTTAATTCATTTGATTAAAAGTAATTCCATTTTGTAATATATAGTAATATATTTTGTAATAATTTAGTAAGATCATTTTCATCTAAGTAATTCCAAACTTCGCGAGGCAGACGACGACGACATTATGAGATCAAATGCAATCCACTTGTTAAACACGCTCCACAGCGCCACCCAGTGCATTTAATTATAACTGCGAGTTTTAGTGTTTGGGATTTATCATGGATTCACTGCATTTACGGCCAGCAAAGCAACATAGTAAAATTAAAATAGTACTTTATTTTTTAATAACAATTACAGATCGAATACTCGAAAATTTGAATATTTGTGTACACCCCTAATGCTTCTCACTAGATCTTGCAGAGATGTCATTAATACAGCAGCAAATTCAAAACGCTTTCTCACTGAATCTCCCACCGCTGTGTAATACGTGTCGCATGATCAAGACTCTGTCTATTATTCGCGCTTTGAACCTCAAACGAGTTGCGCGGTTTTGTTTCACTTTCACACTGGCAAGAAAAAAAGTGTCACAGTCTGAAGCCCTGTAGTCTGATAATCATTGCACCAAATAATAGAGTAATGCTGCACGATTAACGGAGACAAAACAGAAATTGCAGATTAGTGAAATATTCAAATCCTAAAAGCTGTGAATAAATTAAATATATGTGCAACACTGTTCATTTACACACGTTAGCAGCTCATGATCCATTGATTTCAGTGTCTCAGAGCGGCTCGGTTCGCATTAAATCCTGCTCTTTTTCGCACTTTGACTGATTATCACCTCCCCACTTCAAACCAACCTAAAAGAGACTATCATATGACAACACAGTGGTCTAATGCAATAGTTTAATATAGTAATGCTAGTCAAACAATACCATCTATCTAATACCATCCAGCTGGTTGTGAAAGTATCCTGACCTGTAACAGGCACGTTCAGTCTCTTCTGAGCGATGTGTTTCTTGTGAGGTAGCTGAAGGTTTAGGTGGCTCAGACACTCTTTGGGATTAAAAAGCCTCTGAATGGGTCCTCGAGTCTGACAGGCATTCTCCCTCCCACCTGAGAAACATAAGAGAAAATGCAGTCATTTAGTCCGTTGTTTAGTACAGTGGTTTTATTCAAAGTGTCCTACAGTACACTTATTACTAGGGGTGGCTCGATACCACTTTTTCATGTCCGATACCGATACCGATACCACACAATTGAGTATCTGTCGATACCGATACCGATACAATACCATATATTTTTTTCTTAATTAAGCTGTTAATAACACATTTGTCAGGAGGATGCACTGTGCTTAACCTAGCCAGCTTAAAAGCATCATCATGCTCAAACAGTGCAATAAATGTTCTACTTTCCTAAAGGATGAAATAAGTAGGCCACAACATGACTCAGTTGTGCAATACTGCTGCTTAATTTTTAGGAAAACAATTTTTAAACAGAACTTGTAGCAGCATTTTTAATTATTCAGCACCATTCAATTAATGAAATTTAAAGTGCAACTGTGCAAATAAAACAAAAATTATAATTCCAGTGCCTCTTATGTAGTCATAATAATAGGGCTGTACCCGACTATTCGAATATTCGTTCGGTGGGTTGGTATTCGATTTGAGAATTTGACATTCGAATATTCGTTTTTTTTTTTTTTTTTGCACACCTGGCATCTCCCTCGAAATGGTTCTCATTCGCGCTTGCATATGTTCAACACTATAAAATCTGACGAAATATAGATAGACACACAAGACGAGACACGTTCAGAATGAATAAACTTTTAATAAACTACAGAACAGCGGGAGTGGGAAGCGGCGCGCCTCACGCGGGCAGGGCTTATATGCTCCGATAACTCTTTTTTACAACTATCTTATAAAGCCTAGCCATTTTTAATAGGATGGACAGTTGAAGGAACCCAACCTCGTTATTTGATGCTTCTTGGCCAGTTGGCCTAAAGTGTTCCTGCAACGGGAGTATTCTCTGGCTAGAGCGCAGAACAGTGGAGTTTGTAAGGACAGAAGTGCATGCCTGCGAGCTTGTATTTTGGGTTAAGCTGCGTTGCTTTGACATTGAGGAAAATAGAATAATAGAAACAAAATGTATTAGACTTTTTACCCCTTATTATCAATCTAAATTAATCTCGTTTTTAATTTAATTTAATTTAGTTTTTCTTTATTTAAATTCGTTTTTTTTCTTTAATTAAATTTCGTTTTTCTTTATTTAAATTTCGTTTCTTTATTTAAATTTCGTTTTTCTTTAATTAAATTTCGTATTATTCTTTATTTAAATTTCGTTTTTCTTTATTTAAATTTCGTTTTTTTCTTTAATTAAATTTCGTTTTTCTTTATTTAAATTTCGTTTCTTCTTTATTTAAATTTCGTTTTTCTTTATTTAAATTTCGTTTTTATTTATTTAAATCTACCCTTTACTGTGTCAGTAATTTGTTAGTCAGAAAAATATTAGACTACCTTATTAAGTATTGCTTAAGTTAACAGACGTGTGTGTGTGTGTGTTACGTGCGAGTGTATTTGCTTTGTGTTGTTCATGGGGAAGATGCGTTTTATATAACTAGTGCAGTAATCCGTTTTCGGAGCATAAGCCGTGCCGCTTCCTGCTCGCGCTGTTCTGTAGTTTATTAATTATGAACATATCGCGTCTTATTTGAAATAACTCCACACAGCTGACATGATAACTTAATTGCTGAGAGGGCTTACCTCACTCACCTCTAGCTACCGTTCACGTGATGCCAGTGTTGCCAAGTCCGCGGTCTCTCCCACCCCGAAACGCGATTGGCTATTTTTAAGAAGCAATTGGACGGGATTTGTATGTGAAAATCTGGTAACCCTGCGTGACGCGTGTTGCTCATCTCTCTTTACGGCATGTCTCTCAGGTGTTGTTAAGCATTTGTATGACAATTTAGGACTAAGGGACGTGATCGTATCGGATCGGGTTATACTCCCGCGATTCATGCAATATCCGATCCAGTGATTTTGGCCAGTATCGGACTAATACCGATACCGAATATCGGATCGGCGCACCCCTACTTATTACAGGCAAAATGCTCCAGGAGAAGCTCAAGACCTTTTTGGTTTATATATACATGAATAGGGGTGGGACAATATATCTATAGGGCGATATATCGTTGTCCTTCTCTGTGCGATATGAGAATCGATATGCTAGCACCAAATAATCTATATTTTAATTCATTAAATAAGGCGCTCTAAACAGATTTCCCTGCTCCCAGCATTGTTACTTCATGGCTCCTTGAAGTAGCACTCATCATATGAATGAGGGAAACATGAACACAAGTTAACTAGCCTAAGAAAAAGAGGGTTTTAACAGGATGGTGGACAGCGAGTAAAATAATAGATGTCCCAGCCACAATTAAGTCCAAAGTCTGGACGCACTTCGGCTATTATACCATTGATGAGACAAACATGACGCTTACACAGATACACACGAGAGCGTTTGAAAACAGGCGTCTATCAGCGGACCCCTAATTTATATTCGCTGATAGACGACTTCGCTGATAGACGCCTGTTTTCAAATGCTCTCGTGTGTATCTGTGTAAATGCTCGGTGAAGAGCGTCATGTTTGTCTCATCAATGATGTCTGTTTACAACATGTTTTTGAAGCGTTGATCATTGTAGCCAATCACAGACATAAATGTTGAGCGCATGAACACAGTGGCCAATCAGAGGGGTTTAAGAATCCACTGAACAGTGCTGACGATCCAGAGGGGATGGAATCGGTGCTCTATACGCAAAAGTTTTCAGCGATTTTCCAATTTTACGCATCAGTTAAATTTGCAACTTTGGATGTAAACATAGCTACTGATGAATTCAAAAACAGTGAAATTGCAAAGAACGCAGAACCTCGAGATGGGATTTTAAAAGTTTGCACAAGATGCTGAAGAAGCATGTTCACATTAAATAAAAGAATAGTGGAAGCCAAAAATGCATTCTGTACGAACCAGTTCTAATGCATACTTTTCTTTTTTTTTTTTACTGACCAATACGATTCAAATTATATACACCCAAAACATGCTGGTGGCACATTACCAGGTAACATGAACTAATACAATGCATTCCTTAAATGAACGCATACCAATTGGCTGTGGATAAAGCATCCGCCAAATACAAACAGAAACTGTTGCTGATACTCAAGCCCCTCACCCGTGTACTGCAGTAGCATGATTTCCTGTGTCCTCTGAGAACCAAGCAGCAATTTGCAGGTTTGGCTTGGGGTCTGTCCTGGCAGATCGCAGGCAAATATTGGCGGAGACTCCATCATATGGTTCCATTTCAGCATGGGAACACTGGGAACCCGCTCATCCATGATGTAAGTGGAAAACTGCAGACGAGGAAACAGGAACTGCTTTATTTCTCTTACACTGTACAGTGATGGTATCAGATACCGGGTTTTACAATGAGTCTTTAGACATACACTCAAAAGTGTGGGGTCAAGATTTAAAAAAAAGATATTAACTTTTATTCAGGAAGAATTCATTCAATTGATAAGTACAGTAAACAAAAAATTTGAACAAACATTTGACCAGTAGTGTATAAATAGTATACCTCGATACATAATTATAACTATATTTATATACACTAAGCTAGTTCAAAGAATATCACGGTATTACAATGGTAGAGCCAAGTTACTATCACGGTTATAAAACACACTGAACAAGGAAACGCTCCACTGCATTAAATATCAAATCTCTAATTATACTGACAATAGTTCCTGTAGAGATTAAAAAAAAGGTTCAATCGTGTGTGTGTGTGTGTGTGTGTGTGTGTGTACAATCCCATGACATTTGATACAGATCATCATTCAAGGAAGTTCTGGAGGATTTCATTGAAAAAACACAAGGTGGAACACACTCTTCTGCACTAATATCAGACGCAGACACTAATCTTGAATCGCGATATATGATAGTGTTTACCTGGGTATTAATAAGGTGGTGATGGGCGTGGCTTTGACTCAGGTACTTGGCTACTATCACTCGCTCTCCCGACACACAACCTGGTGTCTTTCCAATCCGGAACAATGTGTGAGTATTTTCATGACTCTGCGTAGAGGAAGTGACAAAGATTAATAAAAATTGAGACCCACCTTAAAAAAGAGAAATAAAGAGAAGACTAACAAAAGAGTGAAACAAAAGAATGATCATTAAATACACAAATCTGAAATAAATAGTAGAGGTACAAAGGAGACCGTTCTTCGCCCAATACATTTTACAGTTAAGTTGATCAAATGTAGGTAATAAAATAATGTAATATTTTAAATATCATTTTAATTTGATATTTTAAATTAAACAATATTCTAAATAGTATATCATAACAACAATAATAATAACAATAAATCCCATTACTATGATTGTTATTACTAGTCTTATATACTAGTACCTAATTACAGTTATTATTATTATTAAATCAGATTAGATAACAATAATAGGAGCCTATATTAATAATTAGATAAATCAACAAGATTTTAAAAATATTAAGTCTTATTACTTATTTTATCTAATCATTTTAACATTTAAAATCCTATTATTATTGATAATAATCGAGATGTAATATTTGATGTAAGATGATTTAAGTGTTCCCTTGTCATCTGTCACGCCACATCCAACCAGTCAAACACATTTAGATTTTACATTTATCAGCTACTTACAAATGAGGAGCTTTACAAAATATTCATAATACACAATGCCAAATTTAAAGCATAAGCAAGATGAGCATGCAAACTAGAGCAGAAGTGAAATGCAGAAAAAAGAGCAAGACTTTATTTTAAACGTGAGTTCCAGTAAGTGCCCTGGTTTATGGTTGTGGATTAGTTGTGTTCACGGAAGAGGCGTGTCTTTAGCTGTATAATAATTTTATCTCTAACATCCTCCTCTTTTGTTAGAGGAAATAATCACTCATCAGAGATGAATACTACAAGGTACAATGTGTAATATAATTTAGTATTTTAACAGTGGCCAAAAACTGATGCTGCTTCTACTCTGTTTGGCTGTTGCTGTATTGGTGGTTTGGCTATTAAAATGTACAAAACAATGCACTACGATGAGGCACTATATGTTTATGGGGGACTCGGTTCTAATTCATAATTTTGGCCAATAATGATACACGTAAGAAGAGCCACTTTACCCGTATGTCTGTAAGCTCCGCCCCCGTTCTGTCAGCATAGACCATCACTCTCGGGTGACTGGAGAACTCACACCATCGCCATGACGACTTGGCATTGAAGTAAAGGTTGGAACTCTCCTCACGGAACTTCTGCAATCTAAAAGAGAACAGAATGTCACAAAACTCTTGACTGGTTACAACAACCACACACTGCATCATGTGGCATGGGGCTGCATCAGCTCACTGTACAGACTCGTGAAGCCATATGATAATGTTCTGAAACAAACAAACTGAAATTTAAAGGGATAGTTCACCCAAAAATGAAATTTCTGTCGTGATTTACTCTCCCTCATTTCGTTTCTAAACCCGCAAGACTTTCGTTCATTTTCGGAACACAAATGAAGATATTTTAATGAAATATGAGGGCTTTCTGTCCCTCCATTGATAGCTATGCAACTACCACTTTGTCAAAATTTTCTTTATGATGAACAGATTGAATTTAGGCTTTTATTCACATATAAACATTAATCAACTCAAACATCAGATATGATAAACGGAAGCTCACGCACGTTCGCTTGTTGTGTGAGAACCAATGAGGTTCGTTCTCGCGTTACGCAGCACGTTTGAGCTTCAGCAAGAACCAATGAGGTTTGTTTGAACAGTACGAACCAAGCGGGTTCGATTGAGCTGTTTATGTTATCTGATCAATGTTTAAATGTGAATAAAAGTCTAAATTCAATATGTTCATCATATATAAAGAATTAGGGGTGGGTGAAAAAAAATCGATTCTTAGATGCATCACGACGCGGACATGGACGATTCTGAATCGATTCACAAATGTCAAAAATCGATTATTGCCCTGCAATGCCAGCCACAAAAGGTTACATTTTGACTGTGCTCTCTGCAGATGTTCATTCACTTTTTTTGTATAAGCTGTTTTTGATTGTGGTATACAGCAAACATTTCAAATCATAACTCTTTATTATTTAGTTGTGCATAAGAGCGGCTTTGTATGTTACTAATTATTCAGAATATGCGTAAGTCCACAAGCATTATATGAGAGCTGCTGGTACATCATTCTATATTTTTGAACGAAAACTGTTTGTGATTTTGCTACAGCAAAATGTTTTTTGTCTGAAGGATTATATTGCTCATTGGAAATAAGAGGATGTTGGTTAGAAGTCTATTATTAAATGCTAGAGATTCAGAATATGCTGAAGTTTGTATTCATTTACTACAAGTACGCTGCTAGTACAGGCACACATTTATTTTCCTGTTGGTTCTTTGCAATGTTAGGACATATGCTGGAAAATGTAACCTTACAGTTGACTTGCCAAATCACTTCCATTTGTTTTATTAATAAAATGAATATAGGAAGTAAGTTCGTTGTGGGTCATCATAAATACTTTACTTTAAAAGTACCAAGTCAGTAAAAAAAAAAAAAATAAAAAAAATCGTTAATACTCGATAATCGTTACCCTCTGAATCGTAATCGAATCGTGAGGTGCCTAGAAATTCCCACCCCTATAAAGAATGTGTCTTTATAAATTATTTATAGAATGTTTCCCCCTAGAAAATTTGGACTAAACCGCTCAATTCATATGAATTTGTTTTACGATCTCTTTATGAACTTTTTGACGCGTCAAAGTGGTAGTTTCGTATCTGTCAATGGAGGGTCAGAAAGCTTGTAGATTTAATTTAAAATATCCTCATTTTTTTAGCAGAATGAAAGTCTTACGGGTTTGAAACGGCATGAGGATGAAGTCTCAGATTTCAAATTCAGACAATTTTATTTCGAAATTCAAATAATATATACCGTTTTGGCAGTTTTTCTTTTCTTTGACGTGACAGATCATTGTCGCCGCCTCAGATCAAGCGAATGGGCAGTAAACTGATCGTCTCTTAAAATAAACATGCACGAAATAAACATGATTGCACATCAGAAAGTATGTTGAAAGATACAGTACAACTTCCAAAAAGCTGTATCAGGTCTCATGTAGTCGCTTAATCAGGGTTTCAATCGTGGAAAGACGTCAATATAACCGCTTGTAAACAATGTCACGTAATGTTACATTTACCACCGGAAAACCATTCAACGGTTTTGCCAAGTCAGCTAGAAAAATGAACTCGAGAAAGGAGCATTTTGCTAAATTTATGCACCGTTACATTTCGATAAAAAAAATTTTCCGTAATTTGAATAAATCCGTCAAGTTTTTATGACAGACACCATTTCAAATGACATGGACCATCGCCACCAACTGGACAGGAGTGGGAATTACAGTTACAAGTTACAATAGATCACCCTCAATGTAATCTGTCAAAATGACAGACAGCCTTCAGATTTTTTCTCATCACTGCTAATAATATTCAGTCAATGATGGAAAATGTTCTGTTAACGCGACCTTTGGAGCTTGGGTACTGCTCAAAATTTTGCTAAAGGACAATTTGTAGTAGAAGCAGATAGGATCATGTTGGTACACTGAGTCCTAAGCACAAGATAACAGCAAGAGAAGCACACATTGTTCTTAAAACACACGTACCCTCTGCGCACGGTCCAAAGATATGCTGCTCCCCGCTCATTAACCACCACAAACTCATTTGGTATGTGTGGACTGTGAAAGACAAAAGAGAACACGCATTAATAAGACAAGTTTATAGGTTTAGCCAATGTTACAAAGCCTTAAAAAAAACATGAAGGTACAGAAAAATATCCTAAGCCATGTTCCCACCGTTCTTCTCTTCTATTTTTTCCATACTATGGAAGTCAATGGGGTCCCATCAACTGTTTGGTTACAAAAATGTCCTTTTTTGTGTTCAGCAGAACAAAGAAACTCATAGAGGTGTGGAACAACTTGAGGGTGAGTAAATGATGACAGAATTAAACATTTTTGGTGACCTAATCCTTTAAGAAATTTAGAAAAACAAATACATTCAATAATACATGCACTTCCGTTTAAAACGGGGAAAAAAGGAAAATAATGCTTTTATTTAGGATGCATTAAACGGATCAAAAGCGACAGTTAAGGCATTTATAATGTTGCAAAAGATTATATTTCAAATAAATTCCTGTTCTTTTCAACTTTTTATTTATCAACAAATCCTGAAAAATATCAGTGTTTCCACAAAAATATAAAGCAGCACAACAGTTTTCAACATTGATAATAATCAGAAATGTTTCTTGAGCATCAAATCAGCATATTAGAATGATTTCTGAAGGATCATGTGACACTGAAGACTGGAGTAATGATGCTGAAAATTTTTATTACAGGAGTAAATTACATTTTAATATTCACATCTGCAATTTAAATTTTCAATAATATTTTACAATATTACTGTTTTCACTGTATTTTTTAAATTAAATAAATGCACCCTTGGAAGGAATACGAGCCTTCCTTCAAATAAACCTTACAGAATATACATTTTCCATGCAACTATATCCATAATATAGCATAGCCTCTTGTACATTATGGCTTAAATAAATGCTATTTTGACTATGGTGTCCAGTAGACATAACTAACCAACAAAGAACACTATTCAGCCATGAGCACATGATGACAAGAAAAAAAAGGTGATTTAAACAAAAAAAAAAAAAAAAAAAAAAAACTTGTCGGCACTCAGACATGCATACACCCCTTAGGCGCAATAGTAAAATGAAGTCATTTGATTATCAGTTCAGTGTGTGATACTGATCATTTGAATATCTGACATTAAAGGTGCTCTAAGCGATGTCACGCGTTTTTTAGGCTGAAACATTTTTTTTTTCACATACAGCAAACATCTCCTGACTATCCGCTAGCTGCCTGTCTCCTGAACACACTGTAAAAAAAAACGTGGTCTCTTTAGACAGCCAAGGCTCCACAAACGGCAACAAAAACAAACTGGCCCAGCCTGGACCATGAAACATAAACAGTGTTCCAGACAATAACCGACAAGAATGATTTGGGGGTGGGGGCTGGGGGGTTAGTGCACGTGCACATGAAGGCGGGTGTGGGGAGTGGAGGAGAGAGAAGCATGAAGAGGGAAATTAGCTAGAGGAGAGATGTCCTAGACAACGACAACGACTAATGTTAAAATTATACTCTCTTGAATTTTGATATGGCCAACACACGACCAAAGAGACGACGTTCCGATGAACAAATAGCAAAGAAGAGGGAAAAGGAGAAGGAACGCGCGAAGTCCCGAATTTACATCGGAAAAGCACGGAAGGGAGGGGACGGGATGAGGAGGAGGGAGGGTCGAGCTAGCCTCCATTTTGCTTGACAATACTTCGAACGTCAAAAAGACGTGACGCTTTAATCATTCACACAGTCCAATGACTGATTTTGAAAGTCAACTAGTAGTCGGGTTTAAGGAACCCCTGAATAATCAGGGTCCATCAGGAGCACAAGCAGACGTGTTCTGTGAGGCGCATGTTAAAGTGAGGCAGCAAGGGCTTTCAGACACACCTGCCGGTGACGCAGGAGAAGGGATCTTTGGTCTCGATGACTTCCACTAACCGCGGGTTCGATCGGTTTCCCATCATCCACACGCCACATAAATAATCTGACCGCACAGCAACATGTCCTGCACACAGATGTTTGACATGCAATAATTTGACATAACAAATAATTTGACATAACGTCATCGACATTGATTTTTTACTTTGACATGAAGACATTGTACCATCATTGCATGAATTGCATTGATTGCAATAGTTTGATTGGTGTGATCAATGACTTCTCAGCCAATCCATTTCTCACATCTCACCTTCGTCTTCCATTTTGCTAGAACTGATCTGTCTGACAGATCCATTCAAATAAAAGACAACAGGTTGGGGTTGCATGACAAAACTAGTAGGATTGTCATCATTAAACTGTTGCACCACCCTGTGGAAACCTGAGGAACTGCAGTAAAGGAAAAATTAAAAGAACCAAACACACGTCTAAATGGTCTAAAGAATTGAGAACTCTTTTAAGACCTGTACAAAAAAAACATATGTCTGTAAACTGTATGTCCATATAGAATCTCAAAATTAATCATATCTCAGATTGTTTTACTTGAATTGACAGGCTGGTTACACATTTAACTGCAAACCAGAGTATTTGCAAGTTTAAAATACTCAAGACATGTTTTCTTTAATAAATACATATGTAGTGCAATTGGTTTATGTACTAATATTTGAGGTCAATCGATAATAGACTTTGCTGATATGATGATGATGGGAGTGAATGGTACCTGAGATTTTGAAGCCCAGAGAAGCGCATCCATCCATCATTAAATAATAATCCATACGACTCCAGAGCGTTAATAAGTGCCTTCTGAAGTGAAGTGATGCGTTTTGTAAGAAAGAAAAATATAATTTTTTATAACTTTGGAAAAAAACTATAACCACTGGCTTCCGGTCGAGTTCCGGTGGAAGAGTGACCTCTGACCCGACGCATGATGTATCGACGAACACAGAAGCGCAGAGGATAGAGCAAAACAAAACACCGGTCACGAATTAGAAGTCTTAAAAGATCATTTTTAAATATAAATGTCGGAGGAGCTTGAGTTTGTTGCCCAGCTCTATTTGTTTGAACCGCGAGAGGCGTCGACTCTCACCTAAGCTTACACTACTCCTTCATCCTACCTCATGCGTCGGGTCAGAGGTCACTCTTTGGCCGGAACTAGACTTGCGTACGGCCATTACTGGAAGCCAGTGATTATAGTTTATAAAGTTATAAATATGGATATTTTTCTTACAAAAACGCATCTCTTTGCTTCAGAAGGCCTTTATTTCCCCCTGGAGTCGTATGGAGCACTTTTATAATGGATGGATGCACTTTTTTGGCATTCAAAATATCAGGTACCATTCACTCCCATTATAAAGCTTGGAAGAGCCAGGATATTTTCAATATCTCTGAATGTGTTTGGCTGAAAGAAGAAAGGCATACACACCTAGGATGGCTTGAGGGTGAGTAAATAATGGGATCATTTTCATTTTTGGGGGAACTATCCCTTTAAGGCCTTGATTAGCTGGTTCAGGTGTGTTTAATTGGGGTTGGAGCTGAACTCAGTGTGCTACAGTTTTTTCGAGTGGTTTTGAGTGTGTTGCTATGTGCTTGCCATGGTATTCTGGATGGTTGGGGAAAGGTATTTGGTTAAACAGGTTTAAAATAAAATATGGAGTTAAATACTCAGTTATTGGCATCAGCCCTCAGATCACTAACCCCTTAATAAAGTTCTACAACATGGCATCAAACAAACTATGACACTATTGCAACTGTGGTAGGAGGATACAGACTTTGTCCATCCCGACTCCCCTGGGATAGATCAGACAGGCATCTCTGCTGCTCTGGTCCCCATGTAATTGCACAAATCCTAGAGTGCCCCCTGTAGTTTCTGCACTGAACTGCTGCCGTTCTCTCTGAGTCGTCAGCTCTTCATAGAGGAGTGAGGAAAGGAGAGACGGAGGAACATCTGTCACAATATCCCTGAGAAGATGGTGCATACGACGGATCTTCTTCGAGAAATTTGCATACTCGCACCTAAAAGGCGGAAGAAGCATCTGAGGATTATTTTTAATGCATTATTAAATGAAACTTCACCGTATGATTTTTTTCCCTCTGACTTTACCCATTTCAAATGGACAATATAAAACCATTTTTGTTTTTAAATACCCCTATTATGCTATTTTAAGGGTTCTAATTTTGTTTTGCACTTGGATGGGTAAAATGCAGAGCACAAATTCCAAGTATGGGACACCACACATCACGTCACTTTCACTTTAATTCACATAAAATAATCTTACCTCTTATATTTTAAGCCATTTATAAAGTCAATAGACCAGCGCATTGACAAAGTATCCTGATTGAAAAACAAGAACAGAAGACAACTATTACAGGACCACTAGAAAACATGCCAACAACAACAAGACAACGACAAATCATTCTGGCCACACAACGAGCACACACACCAGGACTCCCTCACCTTTGGTTGTTTACGTTGGAAAGAGAAGTCATCCTGGAGCAAATGTCCCATTGTGGAGAATGCGTCCATAAAGTAATGCTGGTAGAAATACTGCATCTGAAGGGAAAACAGAGACAAAACAGTTCTTTTCTTTTTTTTTACTAAATAAAACATTTTGAGATGAAAAGTCACTTTCACAAAAAGTCACAAAAATGAGCAAATCCAAAGACTTTGGGAATCATGCTTCCCTAACTTACATGATCTGGGAAATCCATTGGATCTGGTAGATCAACAGATGGGACTTTGGCATCTTGGAAAGATAAAAAAAAAAATACATAATAAATTATGCAAATATCACCACCCAAAAAATACAAAATAATATCTTGCATAAAGAAAATGAAGCATTTTTTCTTGGCAGTGTGACATTACAATTAAAAACATTATCTTTGGATACCATGTGTTATTATTGTTAACTAAAATTATTAAAATTATTTTTTTTGTTAACTGAAATATAATCTAAAATTAAAATTAAACTGAGAAGATAAACTAAAGCCAATTCACAATATTTTTAAAGGGTTTAGTTCACCCAAAAATAAGAAATGATTTCAATGACTCACACAACATTCAAATGAATCCATAAGACTTTCGTTCATCTTTGAAACACAAATTAAGATATTTTTAATGAAATCTGAGAGTTTTCCATCCAATCAATATGAATCTAGCGGTTTAATCCAGGTCTTCTGAAGAGCATGACAAACTTAATGTGATGAACAGATTTATTTTAGGCTTTTACGCACATATAAATATTGATCAGCAAACAATGTTTACAGCATTCGAATTAGGGCTTTTATTAATATTAAAAAACAAACTTCGAGTATGATTTTTGGGCAAAAGTCAAAGCCCCAATTCAAATTTTGTCAAGGAAGCTCAAGCATGTTCGCTTGACGCACAAGAACCAACAAGGTTCATTCTTGCATCACGCGGCACGATAGAGCTTCCGCAAGATCGCGTAAAAGTTTACGCGTAAAAAAAGCCTAATTTAAATCTGATCAAATTTCATAAAAAATTTCTTCATTGTGTTCCTAAGATGAATAAAACCTTTATTGGTTTGGAATGACATGAAGGTGGGTAAATGAAAATTTTCATTTTAAGGTGAACTGGCCCTTTAAATACTATAATTTTATCTACTTCCCGTCTCTGTCGGGCGGAACCCTTCAAATCCGCAACTTTTGAGGAAATGGAAAAGACACTATTTGTTAAATAAACACTGTGCTGTCAAAGTTGATTTTGATTTTTATGTCAGACACTTGCATGTGTCATTATATCATTAACACATTACCAAAATCAAGCTAATATGTTTATTATCAAATTACAGGTTATAAAGTTTCCTGAATAGCTTTGTGGGTGCTTAGTTTTTCCTGTCATTTGTCCAAAACCTCATGTTCTAAAAGATGAAGGCTATATAGACCTTATTCACATCAGCGCCATCTTTGAGTTTTAATGGGAATGAAAGCGAGGCTTTGAGGGATAGACATGTATCTCTTCAGTGCGTTGTACTGTTGTTTAATGTGTTTTTGGATTGTTCTGCTGACTAAACACACAAAAAAAATATGTTTCCAAGAAATTTCAGTAGACAAAAACCTACTGTGCAACATGGGCTGTGATCTAGCAGCTTTGCATATGGAAAAAAGACGAAATATGGAGATACAAGGTTTCCGTCGCACAGAGATGTTATATAAATATTACTAAAATAACACTGAATTCTCACTGGTAAAAATGCCCTGATTTTATTTTTTGTTAAGTTGTAACTTATAAATGTTCTTCATGAGATCCACCACAATGCACTTTTCTTAAAGGAGAACTCCGGTGAATTTTTAAGTTAATCTTGATCGTCATACCTTTGTGAGTACTGTCTATAGAAAAAAAAAACGAACCGGATTGGTGCTTGCAACGCGGAGCTGTTACAGTTAATGCCCAGAGCTCCCATTCAGCTAAAACGGCAGTTATGGGGGCATAAACATAAAGGGTGTCTTTGTGCCTCTTAACAGACACAAAATGCAATTAAAATGTCTGTCCAACATGAACAGGGCCCTTACATGACAACAAGATACGTTTAGCAACTTAGCCATTGTTTAAACTCACCTTCCGGCTACAACTGAGTTCCCACGGGACTTCAGCGCGAGACTACAGCTAGCCGTCTAAAACACTATTTAGGTGAGTTTAAACAATGGCTAAGTTGCTAAACGTATCTTGTTGTCATGTAAGGGCCCTGTTCATGTTGGACAGACATTTTAATTGCATTTTGTGTCTGTTAAGAGGCACAAAGACACCCTTTATGTTTATGCCCCCATAACTGCCGTTTTAGCTGAATGGGAGCTCTGGGCATTAACTGTAACAGCTCCGCGTTGCAAGCACCGATCCGGTTAGTTTTTTTTTTTCTATAGACAGAACTCACAAAGGTAAAACGATCAAGATTAACTTAAAAATTCACCGGAGTTCTCCTTTAATATAACCAATGGCCAAAATACATAGACTGTATGAAGAGTTCAGATGCAAAAGCCTCTAAGTGCCATCTGAAATTTTCTTCTAGAATGATCATTTTTATCAAGCTCGTATATTTAAGTTCAGTAATTTCACTTAAATTACAATTAATAGGTAATCTTCATTGCCATTTAAGTGAAATTATTGAACTTAAATATACGAGCTTGATAAAAATGATCATTCTAGAAGAAAATTTCAGATGGCACTTAGAGGCTTTTGCATCTGAACTCTTCGTATATTCATAACCAAGCAAATGCACTAATGCAAAATTTTACATTTTGGGATCTAAGGATGTTTTATCATTTAATATTTAAGCCTATCTAATGACTAAGCTTCAGACCATTAATAATAAGGTTTACCTTGATATAGTGGTATTAAAGGGGTAACGGCTGGTTTGACCGGCAGCCATTCCTCACCGCTCACAGCGTGCTGGGGTTCAAACTCAGGACGGGCCCACGGTTGTTCAGGATCAAACTGTAAAATCACAATCAAGACAGTCATGATACACATTCACAATTACAGGGTGGAGAATGTGAAACATAACATTATGATAATTCTGCTATAAGTGGAACGATATTGACATTTATTTTGATCTTTCTGTTAAAACCTGTCATGCATTGCCATGCTTTTTAGAGAAGTCCTACTATTCTTTTGTGCCGCCTAATAATACATTAGTGAGATCTAATCATTTTGATTTCTGTACTTTTCAACTAATCATTAATAATATCTTGGTAACTCCTTACCATAATCATAATCATAATCAAAATCTCAAAATTCATACTGATTCTTCAAGGGGTATTTTATTAAGTATCTAGATAGTAACCAAAGCCGATTATTCCAACACTATGACATTTATTTTTACTTGATTCTTTTGCAACGAACAAATCCTCATTTGGCTCATGTTTGAATATTTCATATGCAATTATAAACCCTAAGATGAAATCATTTTGATTTTCTTAACATCAGAAAATCATTCATAAATATTATTATCATAATAATCATATTATCATCATCACATAATATCATTGCTGCAAGCAATTATCAGGATTCTTTTTTTTTTCTTCTTTAACGCCATTCCAGCTTCTATGGCCATTTTTTATAAAAAATAAAAACTTACGATGTTTTAAGATTATTTTTTTCTAAAAAAATTCAAAACTAAATCTTGATTTACTTGGTTAAAACCTTTTCAAAAGTACCAAAAGAGTAAATAAAAAAATTCTCAAAGGGGTAGAAGTATTACAGTCCAGCAAAATATGTTTAATGTACAATGGATTCTGACAAGACGAACACTGGTGAAATTTTCTCCTGATAGTAAAATATTAAGTGTCTTGAGTGTCCAATCCCGCCTCGTGAGTAAATTGATCCCAGTGACTATTTTAAATGGAATATATATTTTTGTCCCCAAACATCAAGATTTAAAAGTAATTATAAAGCACATATTAATACCTTATTCTGCATGACCATATTCTACACCCCTTAATCCTACCCAGTACCTAAACTTAACTAACGTAACCTTACTCTTCATAAACAATAATTAGGCGTTTATTGAGGCAAAATTCCTAGTCAATATAGTTAGTTAATAGTAAGAATTAGACCCTAAACTAAAGTATTATCAAACCTAAAATATATACAAAATTTACAAGCATGCATGCATGCATGCATATTTAATGTGTGTGTATTGTGTGCATCAGGACGGATCTGTCACTTTTATTATGATGTGCATCGTCTTACCGGCCCGGCACCCACAGTACGCACGCGCTCGTATGAACCCCAGCCTCCATAATTGTGTTTCGCCTCTTCTTCAGGCGGACCATCCAGATACAGATGTGGATAAAGCTGATGAGGAAATATGTTGTCCATGATGGTCGCGAGGAAGTCCTGTCTAACGTTAACTTACCCGGCCCAGAAGATCAGACAAGCCCGGGCATGTTCTCGTGAGTATGGCTGTCCACGTGCGCACTGATTTAAGATCGTAATATGTCGGAAAAAGTCATTTTCATTTATACAAATATTGGAAATATTACACGGTATAGCACGCGTTTATGAAAAACGTGGTTGGCAAGAGACCGCGTGCGCGCTAAACAGAACGAAAACGTGCCTGCGCTGCTCACGTCACTCTCACATGCCTCAGCTGATCCACTGTGAGGGAAGCCAGACTCCTCGACTGTACGAGACCGGGAAACATTTCAAAATAAAAGCCTTTTAAACATTTCAAAATAGAGATCTTGTCAGTGTGCAGTGGTCATAAACTTTTGTAGCGCAATGGTATATGAAGCAAGTAAGTAGCTTAGGTAAATAAATTATTTAAAAAAATACATTACTAATAAATAAATTAAAAATAGTGTCTTGTTATTCCTGTTAGGTTTCAGCAAACACTGATTAGGTTTCAGCAAACACTGTAAATTAGGCCTAGTCTGTAATAAACTAATGAATATAAATGCAGTGACCCCACGTTTTTATTAGCTTTCAGGTTATTTACGTTTTAAACATAACATTTGAATTGCTTTTCATGCTTTTATTTTAAATACTTTGCCTGTTGTAATGAAACATGTATTCTACGCTACGAGCGATGTTTCCAAGGTCCTCGGATATAAATAAATGAAAAGAAAAGAAATGTAAGCAACGATTAACAAAAATAATAATAATTAAAAGCATTTTTTGTTTGGATTTTGACAGTCATTTTTCACCAGTTGATAATTCTATTTTGATGCTTCATAGCTGAATTGTATTATTTTCATAATTGATGTAGGCCTACTTCACACACACACACACACACACACACACACACTTACTGAAACAAAATGAATCAACACTGAACTGATTTTAACTGAATAATGACTGTTTACTATTGTCTTTTTAGAGCTGCTTTACAGCAGAATTGAATCCTGTTTGCATCATTGAATCGTTATTTTCCTGTTATCACTGGAAAAGCTGCTTTAAAACAATCTGAATCTGTATTGTATAAAGCACTATATAAATAAAGGTTACATGACTTACCAAATTAATCAAAACGCAAACTTGAATTAGATTGAGCTTTTGTATTTTCAACAGCTTTAAAGAAAACTTGATTCTGCACAAAAACCGGAATAAATAAGGCCACAAACAGACTTCTTCATTTCTAACGCTTATGAATACGAAAGTTTTACAAGGTTTTCCTCTGCACTTAATACTTAATATGTTCATTTATTATAAGTTAATGTGCATTTACAATGACAATATAAGCACAAAAAAACGTTCCTTCTGTTTTCCAGTAATCCCCACCTGCCTTCCTCTGTTCACATTCCTGAAAGGTTACGCTTATGAAACCATAGAGGTTGTCAAGACATCGAGATGCGTGAGTTCATATCATCAAGCCTGTGAATGAATGTATTTGCAATTCCCCTCAAGCACAAATTTCTAACTGAGATAAAGCCAAAGATAATTCCAACCAAAAACCACAAGACAGGTTATAACCAAAAAATTATAATACAAGAAGAAATCATGCATCATCAAAATGTATATATGTCAAATGAGAAGATCTTGGTGAGATTACAAAAAGAGAGAGCAGTCTAACAACACAACATTTCTTTATGGCTATCAGTTGTCATATTGGCTTTAACCTGGATTAAACAATAGATGACATGAATGTGAAATCTATAGTTGCAAGTCACCAGGAAATCAAAACTGACAATTCTTGTTTTGGTTACACTTTATTTTAAGGTGTCTTTGTTTGTTACACTGTAATTATTAATTTAGGTATTAAGTTATATTAAGTAACTTCATATTTTAGTGTTAGAGTTTGGTTTTGGGTTAGTTGTATGTAATTATGCATAATTTACAGTGATTAATATAGTAACTACATGTAATATATGTAACAATGACACTGTAAAATAAAGTGTTAGCCTTGTTTTTTATAGAATATTGCAGTGTTTATTATAAACGATTTATCCATGCACATCGTAATCTTTAATCAAAATATCTTTCCCTCCCTCTTGCAGCAGCATCTCTTCTCTGATGATGCGTTTACTGGCACGAGGGCGGGGCAACCTGTCACTCACATGAGATCCACCAATAGCAAACCACAACCGTCCAGTCATTTCCCACTGGACAAAATCAAGTCCCGTCCTTCATTTTTTCCTCATTCGAGAAGCCGTTTCACTTGGATATACGTCATAATATGAAAGAAAACACTATCGCAACTTCCATTTCATGTCGATTTTAAGTATTTTTTATGCAAAGTCAAATCTTGCATGTTTTTTGCTGAATCAAATTTACAGTTTTTCTCAGTCGCTTTGGTGCATTTCTCACATCACTATTTACATTTGCACAAAAGTTAATGCAGTTCTCAAAACAATTAGTACAAACTGCAAAACCTAGTTGATAACCTGCAAAAGCGTATCACTTGCTCAAAATGGATCGCTCATTCCTCAAAAGCAAGTATTCATGTCAATGAAAGTGTCAGTGTCATCAAGATGAAAAGTCCTGACACCATTGTTTATGAACAAGATAGTCAAATGGCTTTGTCATGTTTTCATTATGACAGTTTACTCTGTAAATGTTTTCCAGTGCAAAAAAAATCTGATCTTGGTGACACTACCTGAAAATGCTCAAGACAGCACTATATACTATTTGCACAGCCATTTGAAAAATACAGTAAAGTTACACATTACTGTATTTAGTGAGGTAACTGAGTACAAGACACTGAATATGTATGTTTCACATTTTTACTGCATATGCTCTATGCAATTCTAATTTGTTCACAGCATTGTGCGAAAGAAAAAAATACACCCTTATTTACAACAAACATAAACTCCCTTTGGGTAGAGCTGTGCACAACTGGAAACAATATTGCAGTACATATTGGAACTGAACATACAACATAGTACTGTAATCATTTATGCACATCCAGACGTTACTCTCTGTCTGGTATAGACATACTGTCTATGGGACATTTTCAGGAAAAAAAAAGATTTAAACATTTTTTTGCAAAATTTGCTTGACAGATTTTGACAACAAGTTCAACATTTTTGTATGTAATGACTCAAGCAATGAAATGAGGACTATTAGTTTTATATGGAATGACTATTCAGCATTCACTAGTGTATAGTTAATTTTGACTGACATGACATAAGCAAATGATAATGTTATAAAACAGCAGAGAGTTGTATGAAAGCAATTGATGCATGTCCAAAAGCATTTGCAATTTGTTAGAAGGAATGAGAAACTGCTACTATGATGTGCACAAATGACTAAATGTTGTGGAGGTTGAACTAACTGTTGTGCAAATGTAAATAGTGATGTGAGAAATGCACCAAAGCGACTGAGAAAAACTGTAAAGAAATGAACACCACTGGACCTTAGGTAGGCCGATGGCATTTGATTGAGGTCCATGGAACCTAAAAATAATCAGACAGCCAGGACATCAGACAGCCAGGAATTTTGTTTTATTTGTTTTAATGACTATATTAATGCTGTGCTTTGAAATCACATAGGTTTAAATATAGGCATTATCATAAAGCATTTATATTCTCTATACAAACAGACAAAGTTTGCCTTGGTCAACAAGGCTTTATGTAACATTCATAACACACACTGAACACAGTCCAGGCAGTATATTACACCCCTTTCTCTCAGGGCCATTCAAATGTCTTTCCATTTGTATTCAGTATAAAATATGCAGCTCTTGTCCAAGCGATTCGAGCCAACTGGCTGGAACTACGAACTATTAGTTCTCCTAATGGCACTTCACATATTAAATACTTTAAACCTAGATCAAGGTGGTTTTAGAAACAAGACCAATACATAACAAAAAAGCAGATTCTAGAATACCCCTTTTTTGAATCAATATAGTCAACATGAAATCAAAATTCACCCTTTTTACTTAATATGCTTAGTGCACTGTATTGTGCAAGATTCATCAAATGTGCACTACTGTTCAAAAGCATGTGGTTTTTGAAAGAAGTCTCTTCTGCTCACCAAGCCTGCATTTACTTGATCAAAAAATACAGGAAAAAGAGTAATATTGTGAAATATTATTACAACTTAAAATAACTGTTTTCTATTGTAATATATCTTTACATGTAATTTATTCCTGTGATCAAAGCTGAATTTTCAGCATCATTACTCCAGTCTTCAGTGTCACATGATCCTTCAGAAATCACTCTAATATGATGATTTGCTGCTCAAGAAACATTTCTCATTATCAATGTTGAAAAATATTTTTCAGGATTCTATTATTTTGATCAATTTAATGCATCCTTGCTGAATTAAAGTATTAATTTCTTTCAAAAAAGAAAAAACTCTTACTGATCGTCATCTTTTGAACAGTAGTGTAAGTGCTTATAGTCTTTTATCAAAATGCAACAACTTTCTCTGCCGTTAAAACGTTTTTCTGTTTCGCCTGTTTCAACGAGTTCACATTAAACATCCTGTTTCACTTGGAAAGACACAAGATTGCAGAAGCTAAATAGGTTGCGCAACATGCATCTCATGTTGACTTTATGTAGAGATGCTAAGTGCATGTCCTTTGCGTCCAAGAAAGTAGCGTTTGGTTCCGACAGTCCTGGACATGATCACGAAGAGAAGCGGATCCATAGCGCTATGCAGGCAACACAGACACACGGACACACTGAAGTAGATGTAGAAACTCTCTGTAGTGCTAACAGACAGCAGGACGTAATGCAAAAAATGAAAACAGCTGCTTGGGCCGAAGCAAATGACAAAGATAATGAAGTTAATCGTGCTAGCTCTGATGTAAAGAGCCCAGTCTCGATGTGAGCGGTTCAGTTGCCGGACGATGGAAGTGTAACATGCTACTGTCACCACTAGGGGAAGAAAAAAACCTACACACGTGAGGCCAAGGTTATAATAGACAAGCCACTGGTAGTAATATATGTTTTCTGGAAGAACGTCGTGGCATGTGATTATTCCAAGATGTGTGATGCGGTAGCTTTGTTGCACTAGGAATTCCGGGAGAAGGGCAATAATAAATACAATCCAGACGGTTAAGCAACCACATGTGCTGAACGTGCGTTTTGGAAAACTCTTATAGAGAAAAGGATGAACCACGGCAATGTAGCGCTTGATACTAATGAACGCTAGTGTGAAAGTTGAGCAGTAGAGGTTGCCGTAAAAACAGGCTGTCGTGATACGGCAGGCGGTTTCACCGAAAATCCAATGGTTCCCACTGAGATGATAGTGTGTCTTCAGCAACAGGCTGAACAACAGCAGCAAGTCGGACAACGCTAAGCTACAGTACAAAATCGCAGATGAAATGAATCTCACTTTGGCTCCCACGGCAACCAAAATGGCAATATTGGCGGGAATGCCGAAAACGATGGCTATGATGTAGACAGCTGGGATGAAGCCCTTGCTCAGAGGACCTCTGAGGTACTTTGCCGTGTTGTTGCTGCGTAACTCCACTTCCACAGACGGGACGACACATGCTTGCGGGTCTGTTGTTTGATTAGGAGGAAGAGGGAGGTTAACTGGGTTCGCGATTCCTGTAAAAAACCTTGGGTTGGCAATGGCAGTGATGTTTCGTTTATTCTTCCTCTTTCCTGCAATTGGACATATAGAAGAGTTAGTAATAGTATAGTACATCTCCTTGTTTTATAGATAGATAGATAGATAGATAGATAGATAGATAGATAGATAGATAGATAGATAGATGGCCTAGATAGATAGATAGATAGATAGATAGATAGATAGATAGATAGATAGATAGATGGCCTAGATAGATAGATAGATTCTTATTTGTTAAATAGAACATTTGTAGTGTCAGTTGGAGAAGATTTATCCTCCACTTCTACAATGTGGTGTTCCTCAGGGCTCCCTGTTGGGACCTATTTTGTTTCCAATTTATATGTTAACTTTTGAATCCATAATCCAGAAACATCATATAAATTTTCACTGCTATGCAGATGATTTACAGTTATATTTATCACTGAATAAATATAATAGAAGCTTAGATGTCCTCCAAGCATGCTTTATAAAAAAATTGGATGACTTGTGATTTTCTGCAATTCAATACTGATAAAACTGAAGTAGTGATAATATGTCAGGGCTATAATAAAAGTGTAATGATTCATGTCTGTGTTCCTCTGTCTTGTCCCGTGTTTAGCATTAGCAGTTCCCCGTTATGTTGATTAGTCCTCTCCCCATGTGTTTCTGATTAACCACGCCCCCTTGATATCTTGTTTAGCTTGTTTGCCTGTGTATTTAAGCCCTGTGTCTAGTCTCAGTCTTTGTGAGTTCTTGTTATTGTATTTTGGCTGTTTGGTTCCTGTGTCCTGTTTCCCTAGTCTGAGTTTGTCTAGTTTTGTGTTTATTTAATAAAGTTTGCTGCACGTGGATCCTGCTTCCTCCTATCATTCAACCCCATCGTAACAGAAAGTCATATCAAGTTAGTTTGTCATAACATGTTCCCCAATATTCAGCAGGTAGTTAAAAACTTTTGTGTTTATTTTGACACCAATTAAAATTGTGAATATCACGTTAGGAAATACGTGTTTCCTATACTTGTTTTTATCAGTTAAGAAATATTTCCAAGGTGAGACAGATTTTAAGTTTTAAAGACACAGAGAAACGTATTAATACTTTTGTTTATCATCTCATCTGGATTATTGCAATGTCCCGTTTTCTACTTTAAAGCAACACATTTTATCACAGCTTCAGTTACAAAATGCTGCTACTAAAGATTATTGACACAAACTAGATATTTTAATCCTATTACTCCAAATTTAGCCTAATTACATTGGCTACCAATTCCTTTTTGGATATTTTTTAAGATATTATTTATTATTGACATATAAGCACTACATGGTTTGGCGCCAAAGTATTTAGTGGACCTTTCAAGACCTTAGGAAACTGTAAGATGTCCCAGATCTTCTAGTCTAGGATTGTTGGCTGTTCCAAGATCCTGATATAAAACAAAAGGTGACAGAGATTCTGCAGTGGCTCCAATGTTACGGAATAGCCTCCCAATGAATAGATCTGCGCAATCTGTCTGTTTTTAAGTCTCAAAAACGTATTTGTATAGACTTGCTTTTATTACTTTGTGAAGTATTTTTGGTTTATGTATTATTTTGTGTTTGTTTTATTATTCTGCAAAGCTATTCATGTATTTTTACTTTTTACTTTTTTACTTGATTGTACATTTTATTATACAATCTATATATTATAAAAAAATATATAATATTAAATAAAACTTCTCAAATGTTCTACTGTAGTTTATAGAATGTTTATAGATTATTTCGGAAATAATCTTTAAGAAAAATTAATACTAAAACTCTAAAATTATTGTGTACAATTCTACCGCACTTTGAGCAAAATCAGATTGAGTGATGTCGCCTATTTGTTATGGTGTTGGATTTTTACAGTAAATCGAATGTTTTCTCGTTCATCACACACATGTAGACCAATTATATTGTTTGAAGTGAATCAAAACTAAACGGTTTCCAACAAATCGATTTGCTTACCTTTAGCCTGGATCGCGTTCAGAAGAATGAATGTGATCAAAACGAAAAGAAAAACTTTCCCCATGACTGAGAAAGACGTCCAATTTTGTCAATTAAAAACGAGGGAATTCTCAACACGGTTTGTCTGTGTGTGGAATGCAAACGAAGCCCGACACGAGAGAGCTTCGTGGAAAGAGCTGACTGTGAGTCTCTCTCTCTCTCTCTCTCTCTCTCTCTCTCTCTCTCTCTCTCTCTCTCTCTCAGCGGTGTCGTTCCATTTCGATGACATCATCTTCGCCCCCACTTGTTTTTGACTATTTTGTGTTTTTGAGGTAGGCTACTTCATTTTCTCAAACTATTTTTCACTATCCAACAAGTCTTAAGGGATAGTTAAACAGTTAAGTCTTAAAGGGATAGTTCATCCAAAAATGAAAATTAGCCCGTGATTTACTCCCCCTCAAGCCATCCTAGGTGTTTATGAAATTCTTCTTTCAGACGATTACAATCAGAGTTATATTAAAAAATGTCCTGGCTCTTCCTTTATAATGGCAGTGATCGGCTGTATATTTTTTGAAGTCCATCAAAGCGATTCCATCCATGATAAAAGTGCTCCACACGGCTCTGAGGGGTTAATAAATGCCTTCTGAATTGAAGGGATGCGTTTGTGTAAGAAAAATATCCATCTTTAAAACTTTATCGACTACAATAACTAACTTCCGGCAGACGGCCGTACGCATCGATTTACGGCGAAAGAGTAACACTTGACCTTGACGCACAATGTAATGATGAAAAACAAAACACCAGTCACAAATTAGAAGTCTAAAATTTGAATTTTTAATGTCGGAGGAGCTTGAGTTTGTTGCCCGGCCCTGTGTGTTTGAACCGCGAGAGGCGTCAAAGCTTACGCTACTCCTACATCCTACGTCACACATCGTCAAGTGTTGCTCTTTTGGTGTAAGTCGGCCGTCTGCCGGAGTTATTTTAGTCGATAAAGTTTTAAATATGGATATTTTTCTTACACGAACGCATCGCTTCACTTCAGAAGGCCTTTATTAACCCCTCAAGAGCCGTGTGGAGCACTTTTATCATGGACGGATGCACTTTGATGGACTTATACAGCAAAAAATATACAGCCAATCACTGTGTTTATCAAGCTTGGAAGAGCCAGGGCATTTTTTTTATATAACTCAGATTGTATTCATCTGAAAGAAGAATGTCATAAACACCTAGGATGACTTAAGGGTAAATCATCTAATTTTCATTTTTGGGTGAAATATCCCTTTAATGAGATATTTATTTATTTATTTATTTATTTATTTATTTATTTATTGATAGAATTAGATTAATTATTGCTTACTTTGCAAGATGTGACTTAAACAAAAAAATCTTGTATTTCTAAAAGTCAAAAGACCTGTTGGTCTAACAGAACAATTTTAGCTTAGTTAATGGATTCAAGCTAAGATCTTGTTCTACCACAGATTGTGTGGGAAGGAAAGGGCTGTCTGACAGTGAGAGATAGCACAAGAATAGAGGTCACAGTTCTGATCCTTCCCCTACAGATGACCAGAGATCCAGAAGACAACTGAAAAGTCATTTGATTCAAACATCTGTTTTCACTTTCCATAAGTGTATTATTTTCCTGTGGTTATGGGTTAATGTTTTGCGGTCCACTAGCGCGAGAGTGACGCAGTTGTAGGAGCAGATCAAATATGTATCAAAGGTGAAAAACACATTAGACAGATGATTTCCTGTTTCCTACAAAAGGCCAACTGTATGTAGATGTGACTTCAGTAGTTCTCCAAAACATGCACTGTTGCACACCAACACATATCCGCATGCACACACACACACACACAAACACACTCGTTGGGTGTCCATGTTTAATGGGGACTTTCCATTGTACAAACTGTATATTCTACTTCCTTACACTAACCCTACCCCTAAACCAACCCCTCACAGAAAACTTTCTTCATTTTTACATTTTCAAAAAATATCACTTATGATTTATAAGCTGTTTCCCTCACCAAAAAAATGTCCCCACAAAAACAAGGATATCAGATATTGCATTCATCTTATATATGACATTTTATCCCCATAACGTAGGGTTTACCAGCACACACACAAACAGACACACCCACACACACACACACACACACAATTTAATTATAGCCCCCTTATCATGCAGGTCAGAGAGCTCAACTTCCTCTTAAAAAGTTCTCAACTGGTTTAGCTTCAAGACCCAGCTTTACAAGTAGCAATCTAACACAATACCAAATCAAAAATTTCCGAAAAGCATTATATGATATTACACCAATAATGCACCAAAAAGAGCTTGATTTGATGCACAGCATTTGACGTCAACAAAAAAAGATGATGGGATGCATTTTCTACTCTCTTGTAGATTAAGTTGATAATATATTTAGCTATCCTAATTGTATACATGATTTTTATTTATTTGCATTTGTTTAAAAAAAAAAAAAAAACGTGCTTCAACTATATGGGACTATATTTTGTTTTTGAAACTGCTGTGATTCTATCAAAGTGACTGTTATTCAGTAAAGGTGAAAGGGTGTCATGGTTTCCTGCATAGGGGTGAGGACACACATGACTAACACACATCTCCTGCTATGAGCGAGCTGCGTGAAACTCATGCAAACGACCCGCTAAACATCCTGCTGTTAGGAACAAACATTCAGAGAGAAAGCCTACGGATCTGTTACGTCAGTCGCTCTCTCTGACTGTGAGACCAGAACACAGATGTCTTCCTTACTAACAGTAACTCAGAAACAGCCAGGCATGGAATATTAGTGCCTGGGTGGATCATTTCTCAAAAATACGGGACAAAAAAAAACCTGACACTAACATGTCAGGACTTCTGAAGGGTCACGGGCCGGGGTAAACTAATATTCATACACATAAGCATGAACAGACATGCATAGAGGTGACGCATTTAACAGGACAGTGCAAAAATTCTCTGTGTGGAAATTTCTGAAGTTTGAGAGGATTCATAGTGACAGATTTCTCTCATTCAGCCTAGAATCAACTGACATGTTACTAACATATTGCTAATGCGATTTCTTTATAATTTTTCAAATGGTTATGAAATATATAAGTATAAATATTAAATATTTGTATGAAATATTAGTTTTATGTTTTCATGTAACTCAAGTAATATAAATTATTTATAATAATATATTATTATATCTTTATTCAGGGTTATTTAATATACAAACGGATGGAATTATTATGAGTCATGAGTCATGAAAAATGAAACCAAAATTGAAGCTTAACATGGAACCTTGTTTCCGCCTTTGAATAAAACATAAAAAAGGTTATTGCGACTTTATATCTTGCAATTCTGACTTTATTACTCACAATTGCTACTTTATATCTCACAGTTCTGAGGAAAAAAGTCAGAATTGTCAGATTAAAAAGTCGCAATTATCTTTTATATTGTTTTATTCAGTGGCGGAAACAAGCTTCCATAATAACAGGTATCTAAATATGTTTTTATTTTCGAATTACCTTTTTTTACAGTATGTCACAAAAGACTTGTACTCTAGTGCATCATTCACATGAGCTTATAAAATCATTTTGAAGTGAGTTTTATGTACTTCTTGCATGACTTAAAATCAGTGCTTAAAAGTGCTACTGGCAGGCAAACACACAAACTCAGCTTGTTAATGTGTTTTCAGAGTTAATGACTGTCTAAACCAGGAGAGAATTGTAATAAAGCGCAGACACTCAAGAGACCGTAACTCTGGATACAAAACCCAAACAAAACTGAGCTGCAACACTAACGACAGCAGCCAAGCTCCATGATTCATTGACCATGTTCGATTAATTATTACATTTTTGACATTTCTGAAATGTCGCTTTCTCATGAAAAAGGAAACACGTGGCGTCATCCCTCAGAGGACTTCAGCGTGTCCAACATTAGATATTTTTCCAGACACAAAGGAGAGGTAGGTAAAGCTTTGTTTGTACTTCATTTAAATATAGACAGAGCAAGCCTGTGTTCATGTTCTTGTCTGTCTCAGGTGAACTGCTGTGTGTTCTCACCTGACTGTCAGATTCTGCTCAGCTGCTGTGATGATGGCAGACTGTACCTGTGGAACGCCACCAGCGCAGAACACCTGGCCACAGTCAGCGGACACTCAGGTGCATTAAAGGGGTGGCATAATGCCCTTTTCACAAGATGTAAAATAAGTCTTTGATGTCCCCAGAGTGTGTGTATGTGAAGTTTTAGCTCAAAATACCCCACAGATATTTTTATACAGATATTTTAGCATGTGAAAATTGTTGTTTTTGAGGGTGAGCATGAACTCACCGGTTTGTGTCTGTTCCTTTAAATGCAAATGAGCTGCTACTCCCAGCACAGGGGGCGGAGCTTCAAAAGCTCACACAGACACGCACTGAAAATGCGAATTTTATGTAAATTCTAGAGTTGGTGATGTCATTAACCCGGGAGGAATGTCATGTAGTCCGTACCAGCCGTTAGTAGTAGTCCCTCAAACAAGAGAAGTGTAAAAGCATTAACAAATTACTACAACAGACCATGAATAACCCCTTAACGCTTGAATTCGGACAAACTTCTTCAACCATGTTTATATGTTGTCACAAAAAGTTCAACTTTTTAAATTACCTTTATATTGACCTTTATAAGACCTTGTTATATTGCAGCCATTTGCTAAAATCATTTAAGTTCTTTTTTTTCCTCATTATTGTACACACAGCACCCCATATTGACAGAAAAACACAGAATTGTTGACATTTTTGCACATTTATTAAAAAAGAATTACCTGAAATATCACATGGTCCTAAGTATTCAGACCCTTTGCTGTGACACTCATATATTTAACTCAGGTGCTGTCCATTTCTTCTGATCATCCTTGAGGTGGTTCTACACCTTCATTTGAGTCCAGCTGTGTTTGATTATACTGATTGGACTTGATTAGGAAAGCCACACACCTGTCTATATAAGACCTTACAGCTCACAGTGCATGTCAGAGCAAATGAGAATCATGAAGTCAAAGGAACTGCCTGAAGAGCTCAGAGACAGAATTGTGGCAAGGCACAGATCTGGCAAAGGTAAAAAAAAAAAAAATCAGCTGCACTTAAGGTTCCTAAGAGCACAGTGGCCTCCATAATCCTTAAATGGAAGACGTTTGAGACGACCAGAACTCTTCTTAGAGCTGGCCGTCCGGCCAAACTGAGCTATCGGGGGAGAAGAGCCTTGGTGAGAGAGGTAAAGAAGAACCCAAAGATCACTGTGGCTGAGCTCCAGAGATGCAGTCGGGAGATGGGAGAAAGTTGTAGTAAGTCAACCATCACTGCAGCCATCCACCAGTCGGGGCTTTATGGCAGAGTGGCCCGACGGAAGCCTCTCCTCAGTGCAAGTCACATGAAAGCACACCTGAAGGACTCCAAGATGGTGATAAATAAGATTCTCTGGTCTGATGAGACCAAGATAGAACTTTTTGGCCTTAATTCTAAGCAATATGTGTAGAGAAAACCAGGCACTGCTCATCACCTGTCCAATACAGTCTCAACAGTGAAGCATGGTGGTGGCAGCATCATGCTGTGGGGGTGTTTTTCAGCTGCAGGGACAGGACGACTGGTTGCAATCGAGGGAAAGATGAATGCGGCCAAGTACAGGAATATCCTGGACGAAAACCTTCTCCAGAGTGCTCTGGACCTCAGACTGGGCCGAAGGTTCACCTTCCAACAAGACAATGACCCTAAGCACACAGCTAAAATAACGAAGGAGTGGCTTCACAACAACTCCGTGACTGTTCTTGAATGGCCCAGCCAGAGCCCTGACTTAAACCCAATTGAGCATCTCTGGAGAGACCTGAAAATGGCTGTCCACCAACGTTTACCATCCAACCTGACAGAACTGGAGAGGATCTGCAAGGAGGAATGGCAGAGGATACCCAAATCCAGGTGTGAAAAACTTGTTGCATCTTTCCCAAAAAGACTCATGGCTGTATTAGATCAAAAGGGTGCTTCTACTAAATACTGAGCAAAGGGTCTGAATACTTAGGACCATGTGATAATTCAGTTTTTCCTTTTTAATAAATGTGCAAAAATGTCAACAATTCTGTGTTTTTCTGTCAATATGGGGTGCTGTGTGTACAATAATGAGGGGGAAAAAATGAACTTAAATGATTTTAGCAAATGGCTGCAATATAACAAAGAGTGAAAAATTTAAGGGGGTCTGAATACTTTCAGTACCCACTGTATATATATATATAGGCCTATATAGTGCCATTCATTGATGAAGTGTAGATTTGCTAGCAGGGTTTTATTAGCCGAACTCAAAAACACACAGAAAAGACAAATCCAAGGCCAGAGCAAATCCAGAGAAACAGGTAAAAGATAAAAAAAGATAGAAAGAAAATGTACAAAACACTTAGATGTGCAAGATATAGCCTATAGCCTACACAAGTAACGAGTCCATCCAGTGGTGCAGTGGGTATGAAAGGGCATAGGCTATAGAAGTATATATTTAATGAGGGCAAATGGGCAATTCTGAAATTTCTAATATTTTCTTTGTTTATTTCTTTGTTTTTGTTTAAAAAAATGAACCCGCAGGTCCAGTGAAATCGTGTGTTTTCTCCACGGATGGTCAGCTGTTCGCGAGCGCGTCCCACGACTGTACCGTCAGAATCTGGTGCAGCTCGAGCACTAAATGCACACACATACTGACAGGTGTGTTTACGTTCATAATGAACTCAATTAGGCCTAATTCATTGCTTCATCAGCAGCAGCAAAAATATCATTATAGTTATCAGCCCTTTTCTGCTTTATAATCACCTTTAGATGAATATAGCCTATACTACAACCGTAGTTTGAGCCTAAATGTGCTCGAGTTGTTGTTCTGAACCTCAGGTCACACGTGGAGTGTGGAGACGGTGAGCTTCAGTCCGGATGGCCAGTGGCTGCTGTCGGGTGGGTGGGACAACAGGGCGCTGATCTGGAGAGTTCAGGTGAGAAAATAACACTTCTATACGCTGATTTCACGCAGCCGCCATTTTGAAATCGAAAGTGAGGCTCCGGTGGGAAGAACCCCGGAAGTAAAGATAAACAACAATGCCTTGGACTACCAACCTGAAGCTGCTGCCGCGATTTACACTATTGGATGTTAATATTCAATATAGGATATGTATATAGTTCATTCCTGCTTCTTTTTTTACATTCTGAATAATATATAAAAAAAATATTTTATTTATAAATGAATTTCACTGTATATAGTCTAAAGTATGAAAGAAATGTATGTACATTTTTAGAATTGACACAACATCATTAAACACAACAATACGCCATCGCATTCACGACTCTCTTGTGATTAAAGGCGACACTTCCGGTTTTCTTCCCACCGGAGGAAATATTTTTTTTTCCAGGATGGAAGGGGAAGACTCATCAATATTCATTAGGGAAGTCATCCCTGATTGGTCTGATGACCTACCCCTAACCCCACCCCTAAACCTACCCGTCACTGGGGGTCTTATGACCACCCTAACCCCGCCCCTAAACCTTCCCGTCACTGGGGTTAAGACCAATCAGGGATGACTTACCTAATGAATATTGATGAGTCTTCCCCTACCATCCTGGGAAAGACAATTTCGCCCACCGGAGCCTCGCTTTCGATTTCAAAATAACAGCTGCGTGAAATCAGCGTATAGCTAGCTCAGGAACTAATGTCTATAACAAGCATGCACTTCCCTTTTTAATACATACAGAAATAGAGGGACAAATGTATTTAACCAAATGAAACAAACACTTCCCTTTTTTAAAATCATACTTAAAGCAACACCTCTTCCTAATATAAAGGCACATTATATATTTTCATATATAAATTGCCATTTATGTAATGTGAGAAAAATGTTAGGTGCATAATATTATACTTTGTCTATTATATTTATTTTTTTACATTAATATTACATTAGGCCTACTTTATATAATATTTTATATCATTATTATACTTTGTCTATTATAAATATTTTTATTTTTATGTTAATATTATATAGTATACTTTATGCTTATATATTATTTTCATTTTTATGTTAATATTATATTATACTTTTTGTCAATAATTTATCATACTTTATATTATATTATACTTTGTCTATTATATATTATTTTCATATGATATGATATTCTATATTATACTTTGTTAATATTATATTTACTTGATATTATATTTTATTTTATATTATGCTTTGTATATTATATATTTTTCATGATTATGTTCATATTTACGGTGGCCAAGAGAGCTCAACGCACAGCAACTGAAGAAAAAAAAGTATGCAAATAGGAAAAAACAACTAAATAAGAGCCTTATTTGGTTCCCCTGGATTGTGCGTTGTGGTGTGTGTTATTTGCAGTGTGTTACTGTATTTGGTTGTGTTGTGAGCACATGTGTGTTGTTGTGAAACTGATGAAGATGTTTTCTTAATTTGTGGGTGTTTTTTTCTATTTGCATGTGTTTTCTTCAGTTGTTTTCTCTCTCGGCCACCGTAATAATTATAATACATTATATATTATATTATATTATATTATATTATATTATATTATATTATATTATATTATATTATATTATATTATATTATATTATATTATATTATATTATATTATATTAAATGCTTTGTTAATATTATATTATGCTTTGTTAATATTATATATTTTTATGTTAATATTATATTATATTTTATATTATACTTATACTTTTGTCAATTATATATTATTTAAATGTTTATGTTATTATTACACTATACTTTGTCTATTATATATTTCTTTATTATATTATATTATATTATACTTTGTCTATTAGGGTGAATACTGGTAAAGTGGGACACTTTCTGATAATTTACCTTCTGCATAATGTTTTATTATGATCCAAATGTCTTAGCCCCTCATATGATACTATTCTAAATAGCTTAAGTGCTCTTCTCTACTATACAGAATAAAAAAGAAAGAAACATTAAACACAGGATGGATGACTCTTCCTCAAACACACATGGACCCCAAACCACATTTTTCCAGGCACTACTGTCAAACTGGGACACCTTTATTGGCAAACTGGGACACTTCAAACACATTAAATTGTTATTCAAATGTAGGCCCAATGAATTAAATACACAATAACAATATAAACAACAACAACAAAAATAATAAAGATCACTTTTTTTAAGGAGGGGTGCAGGTACAGCAGATTCTTTCCACCCCTCCCTCCCTCGCCTGTCCACAATATTTTGTATTGGGTTTAGTTTATTTCATATAAATGTAAAAATAGAAATCTTCATAAACATTTCTTCTTATAGGCTAATTTTATTCCACACAGGCTAAGTTTCATTTCTTTTTGTTGAAAAGTTTTTTGCAAATATTGCAAATGTCCCAGCCATCCAAGCTTGTATCCTCCATCTTTCTTGTGTTTTTTTTTATTTATTTTTTTTGGAATTTGGAAAATTAGTTTACAATCTTTGTTGAAATATCTAGCAAGCTAACTAAATTTATGAGGGGCATACAAAAAGAGAACTCAATTCCCCCATTAGAATGACTTAAATGACTGTCCCAGTTTGCCAGTAATACCCTGTCCCAGTTTAACAATACGCGATTGGCAAACTGGGACAGTGTCAAAATCACATAAAAAAAACAAACAAAAAAGATTCATATGAATGTGATTTTTACAAATTCTGATTCACCATTACATCCTATAACAAAATATATAACAATTACAAATGATCCATGAGTGTTTTAATTTTTATAATCTTAACATTATTCACCTCAGAATGCTATGTCATTTTACTTTACCTTCACGGTTCACTGTAAGGTTGTTGAATATGGTGTGCCACAACCCCGGAAGTGATGTCATAGCCACATAATCTATTTTTTTTTTATCACATACTTGCTTATGATGAGCTCAGTGTTGATTTTTAGTAATGGAATCATTTACATGTAAAGATAGAAATTAAGAAGCTTAACTGTCCCACTTTACCCCTTGTCCCACTTTGCCATTATTCACCCTATATATATTTTTTCATTTGTTTAATTTTTTTTTTTTAAGATTTTTATCTTATAACTGCTTTAAAGCTAAAACTAAGTTAAGATGATCCTTATATTTAAATAATTCCTTTAATATATATATGATTAATATTATTTTCTTTTAAAAATATAATAAAAAACAACAGAATGTATATGACAAAAAAATCTGATTTGTTATTCAAATAAAATATTTTAGAATAGAATAAAATAAATGATTAAAATCATGATTTCTGACAAAGAAAATAAGTAATAATACCAAATGTAGTAAGTATTATTATTCAGTTAATATCATCTAACAGCTCTAAAAAAATACTTTGTATGATATTTTTCCCCTGGGAATTTAACAACCTCTCACTTTTACTATCTGTATAGCATTAAAATGGTGTGGGATGAGCATTATGATGAAGTGTTACTTACGGTTAACGGGTTGTTTCAGATCACTAACCCTAAGGCCAGAGCTCTTGGACTCTCCTCGTGTAGTAACAGGTGTTTCTGAGAATCTAATGTTTGGTGTTTCAGTGTGGTGAGATGTTTGAGGAGTTGCGGGGTCACACTGCAGCTGTCCAGAGCAGCGTCTTCTCCTCAGACTCGCAGTGTGTGGTATGACTCTCACACTCTCTCTGTGTCGCTTGTTTTGAGCCGTTCAGGACGAGCCGCATCACCTCTTCTATCTCTCTCTCCGCCACAGGCCACGGGCTCCTGGGATCGGTCCGTGAGAGTGTGGAAACTTCATGACGGAAAGGAGGTCGTGACGTTACAGGGGCACCTGGGAAACGTGGCCTGTCTCTGTTTCTCTGTTACTGGGATGCTGGTGAGCAGATTTGTTGATGAGAGTGAGCTTTGGTATTTGGGACAAACGGGACATTTAATAGTTCGTGAAAATGAATCGTTGCCTTGAACTCAGAATGCATATAATTTCGTGCTGAGTTTTCCCATACAAACTCTCAGAAGAACGAGTTCTGTCAGGCGCTTCACTTTAAGTTTTTCGTTTTATGGATTTAGTTTTAATTAGGCTAATTCATTTTGTTTTAATCCATTTTTAATTGCAATTATATTTTATGAAGTATAAACATACTTCATCACTAGAAAATATTAAATAGCCCATTAACATTAAAGTATTATGCAATAATGTAAGACATTTCTCCTTATATAGAACTTTTTAGTCAAATGAGTCACAATTTAAGCTTTTTTTCAAAGTGCACTCTTAAAAATAAAGGTTCTTTATTGGCGTTGATGGTTCCATTAAGAACTTTTGACATCCATGGAACCATTCCATTCCATAAAAGGTTCTTTATGGAAAAAGTTTCTTCAGATTCTAAAAATGTTCTTCACAGTAAGAAAAAAAAATGTTCTTTTAAGAACTGAAAGGCTCTTTGGGAAGTTTTAATTTTAAGAGCGTACAATTAAAACGGCCTATAAAAGCCCCCTAAATGAAGTTCAATGTGTGGAATTCTTGTCCTCTTCCTATGAAACAATCATGTGTTTGGTGAAGAACATTAACTACTATTCAAATGTTTGGGGTTGGTAAGATTTTGATATTTGAAAGAAGTTCACCAAGACTGCATTTGTTCGATCAAAAATACAGTTAAACAAAAAAATTCTGAAATATTATTACAATTTAAAATAACTGTTTATATTTGAATATGTTTAAATGTAATTTATTCCTGTGATCAAAGCTGTATTTCCAGCATCATTACTCCAGTCTTCAGTGTCACATGATCCTTCAGAAATCACTCTAATATGATGATTTGATGCTCAGGAAATATTTCTGATTAATATCAATGTTGAAAACTGTTGTGCTGCTTCTTATTTTTGTGAAAACTGATACATTTTTCTTCAGGATTCTTTGATGAACAGAAAGTTCAAAAGAACAGCATTTATTTGAAATGGAAATCTTTTTATACATGATTTATTTCTGTATTGCATGTGTGTGTTCTAGGCCTCAGGCTCATGGGACGGGACGGTGCGCGTGTGGTTGCCGAAGCGTCCAGCGTGTCTGTTTGTGTTGGGAGGTTGTGAGCGTGTGTGGGTCAGGAGTCTGGCCTTCTCCAGAGACGGACGGGTTTTAGCATCCGCCGCTGAAGGCGACACGGTAAAACAAACACACACTCATTCACACACACACACACACACACACACACACACACACACACACACACACACACACACACACACACACAGTTTGATTTTGACACGTCTCTTCATCATCAGGTGAGGATCTGGGATACGACCACTGGAGCTTGTGTGAAGAGGCTGCAGGTGATCGAGAACCTTTGACTGGTCATGTTTAGCATTATGATGACATCACAAGGCCTCATACTGTGAGTGTGTGTTTCAGGGTCATAAAGACTCAGCGTTCGGCTGTGTGTTCAGTCCCGGCGGAGAGCTTCTCGTCTGCGGATCTGAGCAACTGGATGAAGACAACAGCACAGAGGAGAGAAGTGAGAGATGGACGAGTGTAAACAGAGAACAGGACGATAAAGATGACGGCTATACCAACTTATTTTTAAAATAAGAGCTTGTCCATTTGTAACTTGAGCGCGCAAGGCTTCTGATTCTGAGACTTTCAATTCATTTTCTGCTATAGGTAAATTACTTGAAGAATAGTAGAGTGCAGTAAACTGTAAAACTATTTTAACAGTACTAACCAAAGTGTTTATGATTATAATACATTTTTATTAAAATAACAAATACAGTTTGCACCATGTTTTGCACTCAATTTAAGTGATGCTTGACCATGCATGCCATTCTGAAAAATATAAAATTGCATATATATATGACATATATATTCTTTTCTTTTTTATTTGATTTTATCATGTTTCTGTTCTACAGCCAGAGATAATTTAAATATTATCTGGAAAATACTTAAATTTGTTTTCAAAAATGTATAAACTTTTAAAATTTAAAATATCTTTAAAAAGGATTTGTAAAAAAATATAAATAAATAACTGAATCATCTTATGTTTTCTGTCATAATAAAATAAAAGCAGATTACAAGCCCATTTTTTTCTGCAATCTAAATCACGTAAACACACATCGCAATTATGATTTTCAAAATAAAAACTTCTTTTGAGGATTTTAAGGCAAGATTAGCTACAAATACACAAAGGGTAAAAATCGAATCCAAATCTTATTCTAATGAACTTAAAGGGATAGTTCACCCAAAAATGAAAATTCTGTCATCATTTACTCACACTCAAATTGTTGCGAAACCTGTATGAGTTTCTTTCTTACCAACACTCTTCAAAATATCTTATTTTGTGTTCAACAGAAGAAAGAAACTCATACAGGTGTGGAACAACTACAGAATCTTTTAAAGTTAATAACCAAAACAAGCTCTTTAAAAGTTTTTATATATCAAGTTATTTTTAATATCTTGAATTTTATTCTACTTTTTAATAACTTTTTTTTTTTTTTTTACAAAGTTATGACTGCAGAGATATCAAGCATACTGTAGATTCCAGTAACTTCAATGGAAAAACCACTTCAGTCCTCCCAGTTCCAATGTAAAAAACAGATAAAGAGTGACTCTGTCCGTGTGATATAGCCTATACAGTCCAATAGCACATAGCTTATTCCTAGTCATAACATGAAACCAAAATATTCCTTATCTAGATCAGTGGTTCTCAGCTGGTTTGGCCATGTGACCCACATCTTTCCAGTGTCATTAAGGCACAACCCTGGTTTTGTGACTAAAGGTACATATTAGTACCTAAAAGTAACAAAAGTGTAACTTTTATTGGTATTTCCCCAGTGACAGCTTTTGTAAAAAAAAAAAAAAAAAAAGTATTTTGGATTAAAGCTACATAACCTATTACACATAATGACCAGGCCTACACAACACTACCCTGAGCTGTTAATAAATCATATCTGGATGAGTTGAATGAACATCATACCTGCATGCAAACCCTTCCCAGCTAACACATGACATACCAATCGTGTTATGAATTGGTAATTTCATGATTTACTAACATAACTTTGCATACTTCTAATTTCACTTGCTTTTTATATATAGTGATGGTGCGTGCAAATGCAGCGAGCCGAATATAATGCCTGACAGTTTGAAATTTGTTTCATAACAAGTTATGAAAATAACATTTGAAAACTGACACCAACATATCACCTGACAGCAGATCCTGAATCAGGACATTGTTTTCCTCACGCACACTTTGACAAGAGTTAGGTGTTCAGGCTCACGCATGAATCCACACCTTTCAAAATAAATCTTGCAATCTAGACTTATTTGTGTTTCTTTGACTACACCCTGCTCGACCCACTCCACTCACCTGTTGAAATACACTGATCTAGATAAGACATGCATCATACATCACCACTTCACATTTCTCAAGAATCCCTATTGCTGCTTCAGAGAGAGACACACAGAGACTCAAGACTCTTAAATCCAGGGTGGGGAGTTTTATTTTTTCAGTGAAAAACAGTACAGCCTCTTAAGCCTTGATGGCGAATTTGCGAATGGAGTAGAGGCGGGACTTCCTCTGCATCTTCTTGGTCATCAGGTTCTCCTCGTGTTTGGTCAGCTGACGACGGATGGCGCGGGTCTTCTTGGGCCTCAGGTCCAAAGGCTTGTACTTCTTACCCTGAAAATGAAGAGAACAGGGCTGTTAGAATATATTGGACTGACATTTACAAACACTTATAGCTTATGAAAGCTGTAAAAACTTCCATATTTGAAGTAAATGAGCAGTTCTCACAGACTGAAGAGTTTCCATAGTTGTTAACTAGGGATATACCGATATTAAAATTGGTTGATACCGATAATTCTTTATATTTGTAAGCTGATAACTGATATATTGGCCAATAAATCTAAATCCAAGTTTATATAATTTAAGAGCATAATTACAAAAACAAGTCTCACCATTAAAAGTTGTCAAGCACAATTATAATGTTCTCATAATTTAATGAAGTCTATATGACAGTTGCGCTGCACATGTTGCTCTCAACTATTTTCCTTTTTGAAGAGATTCCAATCATATTTCAAGCATATTTATCGGCTTTAATATATCGGCCAAGTTCTCTTCTATTGGGCAGATAACGAGAACATTAAAAATGAACATAATATCTGTCGATACCAATATGGTGGCCAATATATCCTGCATCCCTAACATTGTAAATGGTAATATATACGGAATAGTTTTTCCTTTGTGCTTTTGAAAAGTTTAGCATACAGACGACAAAACTATCCCAGTTCAAACGGATCCGACTAGACACGACTAAAAACTGCATCATTTATGCCAGTATATGGCGATGTCACTTTGTAAAGAAACTCTACGCCCCTATAGACTGAACATGTGATCGCATGATGTCACCATTTTGTAGCTTACACCAAGACAATAGACCTTATTCACAGCAGCGCCATCTTTGATTTTTAATGGGAATGAAAGCGAGGCTGTGAGGGGACAGACATGCATCTCTTCAATGGGAGGTACTGTTATTTAATGGGTTTTTGGATTGTTCTGCTCATGAAACGCTGGAAAAATATCTTTCCAAGAAATTTCAATTGACAAAAAACTCCCGACAATATAAACTATGGAAAATTGTAAGTAATCTAGCAGCTTTTTACAGCGGACGCCATTGGAAACACGGCAAGTCTATCCCTCACAGCCTCACTTTCATACTCGACATGGCGCTGCTCTGAATAAGGTCTATAACGGTATCGTTTTTAAAAACGTACACTTTGAAGCCCGTTTTTAATAACGTTTTAGTGTAAACGAATGGCCAAAACGCACAGTTTTCCCGTTTATTAATGAACAATCCCTAAACTATAATAGTGTGAACACCCATTTCAAAGACAAAGTGACTGTTCTCCAAAAATGGTAGAATTGGAAGGTCAGTAAGATATAAGACGGCATATAAACATTCTGTCGGCTGGTCACAGCAGATGAGCGTCATTTAAAGACTCTACTGTGAACAGCCGTATTTCTTTAGCAAGAGAGTATTCACACTGTCTCCACTTGTGCAGGAGGAGTGCTGGGTGATCGTTCTTGCTGGAGTCTAGACAGATGTGTTGTGTAGTTGTGGGTTTGAGTCTAATAATGCATGTTTATCTGAATACAATGATTGTCACATTACACTGACGACCATCACAGCTTCCCACTTCTTAGGGAAAAACTAAATGAACAGAGCAACGCTGTTCTTTAAGCAGCAGAGCACACTCCACAAGCTCTCTCCATCATGTCTCTGCCTGAAGAGACTTCATGTTGGTGTCTAGATCATATTTGGACCTGCAGTATAATCTCATTTTCTTTTAAGTCATCATGAATTAAAAAATTTACCCCATTTACTTTGTTAGCGCACCTTACTAGTCTTGTGGTGAACAGTTAATCCGTGCAAGTTAATACACAGGGGGGGATGTGTCATGGCGATCTTTAATCAAAATCTGAAAATTTGCTTCCGCTCTGGAATGTTGTTCCCTCTGATGACATCAGTTTGACAGCTCGGGATGGAGAGGCGGTGCGCTAAAGTAAACCCCCGCCCTCTATTCAATATTCTCTTTCACTGTGAAATACCACACTGAAGTAAAATAGGTTGCAAGATCCGGTTCAGAGACTTGAACACCAACAAAAATGAGTATAAGGCATTTTCATCAGTGAAACGGCATCTTTGCACAAGTACACCTGAATGCGTGTTTTAGTGGTATTAAACTGACCTTGTAGAACTTCCTCAAATTCTCCTTCTGTGTCTGGTTGATAACTGTGAGGACTCTAGCGATGGACTTGCGAACCACGCGGCTGAAAAGGAAATTGGAAATAAATATCAGAATAATGCTTTACATTTCCAAATGTATCCTTCAATTGATTCAAATTCAATAGAAAAGGCAGCATGCTATCAAACATTTTCTAAATATGTAACACACTTACTATATATAGGGTTTGAAATTAACACCCGCCAACAGCGGGTAAAGATCAACTGTGGCGGGTAACGCTGTCAAATCACTAGCCAATTTGGCGTGTTACTCGTTTACTCACTTTTCTGGGGAAATCTGTGAAAGCCAAATCTGCGCAGATTTAGTGCAAATACTCGACTCGTGCGTCATCATGATATATTAAACAGCGTATTGCGCACAATCTGCGCATATCTGGCTTACTTCAAATAACAGAGCGCTTTTGCATTTAAGCAATAAAGATTAAAAAGCATTTGATTAACAGAAAAGCGTTATTTTCCAACATCCTAATTTTTTTTTTTATGTTAACAATACAGTCCTTACTGTATTGATTTGTCCACCCAAAATACATTTTGCGAAAGGGAGGAGATGGCTCTTGTTTTGTTTGAATAAGAAATTGTATGAAATCCCCAAACTATTTATTTATAATAAAAAATAAAAAATAAACTAGAACTTCTGAAAGGCCGGTAACTTACATTTAGTAGCCATAATTGGCCATTGAGTGAAAGTTTTTCAAACCCTGTGTGTATATTTATAAATAAACATACATGTAATATAACATGTACACTTAAATAAACATTGAATGTTCTTTTGGTTCTTAGATCAGAACACACTAAAGAGCCAAAATTCACCCACATTCCCATTACACTAAAGCTGGCACTGAATCACAGGAGGGGCCCCAAACAATTGTTCTTCCTACACAGCACATTCAGGCCAAAAGCACGCATCCACAAACAGTAAACTCTGGTAAAGACTAACACCAGTGACTCCCAGAAAGCACTCACATCTTGGAGAGTTTGGAGGCAGCTCCACCAGTAACCTTGGCAACTCTGAGCTGGGACAGTTCCACCTTCAGGTCATCCAGCTGTTTCAGCAGCTCCTCCTTTTTCTTCCCGCGAAGGTCCCTGGCCTTGATCTTTGCCTACAATAACAAGATCCATTAGAATCACTTCAAACCAATATACATGTTAAACCAGTGGTGTCCAATCCTGCTCCTGGAGGGTCACTGACACTGTCCTGCAAAGTTTAGCTCCAACCAGAGTAAAACACACCTGGACCAGCTAATCAAGGTCTTTCTAGAATCTAGGCAAACTACAAACTTCCAGACAGGAGTGGAGGAAAGATAGAGCTAAACTCTACAGGACCCCTGCGTTTAACCATATTATAGACTCGTGGAATATTGTGTACAAATATCACAAGCAAACAAATGCAGTTATTGAGGATTGGTTTCTTCAATTTCCTAAATATACTATCACGGGTGTCTGATGTTGATGCTTTGAAAACATGTTGGATCCCACTGAATTTAACCAGTGTCGTCTAAAACCGGTTTTAACAATCTGTCAATTTGTGTCTGATGGCCGTTGACTGCTGAAATCTACAATATCAAAAAGTAGTTAAAAAAAATGTATACGTTTGTGTGCCTATTATTGCAGGTTTTAGTTGTTAAATCTTACGCTACGGCTACGCTAACAGGCTACACGCACAGACCACTGTCTCGTTTTATTAATCATTTTCCACTTTATATCAAGATCATCAACTTCAAATACTGTGCTCACCATCTCGCTTACAACTCAATGTGTATTTTAAACGTGTTCTCAGAGATATTAAGCATGTATAATCGACCAGATTGATTTAGATTGTTGGGTTTCGGTAAAATCCTCACCATTTTTCTCGATGGCTGCCACAAGAAAGGAAGTTGAAGCGGTCACGTGGGAAAATCAACCGGGTTACGGAAGAAACTAAACGACTGTGCGAGAGGGGGTGGAATCTTCCATTCCACTCTTAAAGGGGGTGTTTAATGACTAGAATTGATTAAATTAAGCCATAATTACTCTCAAATGTAAAAGTAATAACTAAATTGAATGGTAAATACGCGAAATATATTAATGGATTGCTAATTTATGTTAGATATTGTTACAAAACATTCAGTGTGTTAGATATATATATAAGAAATAATGGTACGTGTTCAGATAGGTCTGTTAAAGTAAAAAGAAAGAAGTAAAATACTAAAATAAATAAACAAATTAATTTTAAATGTATTTGCTTTGTAGACTCATTGGTCGACGGATTTGATAGACAGCTCATCGCCCCGCCTCTTCTTCCGGAATACTCCATTGACCATCATGGCGCTCGTAAGAAGTGTCTACAATTTGCTCTTCAGGAGAACGTCAACTTTCGCCATAACCATCATGGTGGGCGCTGTTGTCTTCGAGAGGGTGTTTGATCAGGCTGGAGATGCGGTGTTTGAAAGCATAAATCGGGGGGTAAGATATTTTTTCATTGAATTTAGTTGATATCTTCATGACCCACCGGCAGACTGACCTTGATTAGCCCGCTGGCTAACTGCAAACCCAATATTCAGTGGGATCATGAAAATATAGACCTTAACTTAAGCCTATAAAAACACATTTCAGTTTGATAATAATATAACTTTGTCCTAATAATGATCAGATCTTATAAAGACAATTTAAGGGCATAATACAACACTGTGATGCTACGTCTACATTTGAAGTGTCTGTACAATCTGAGTATAAATGATGTGTCTGTAATGTGTTCTGCTCACCATGAGTGATCTAATTGTGTGTTGTTGTGGTTTTTTTTTTTTTTTTTTTTTTAGAAACTCTGGAAAGACATCAAACACAATTATGAAGAGAAGGAAGAATAATCATGCTTTGATGCAGCTAGTGGAGCTTTCATTCTGCCATCATCCCATTTCCTAATGTGACCCTGTTGGATGGTCCACCGGCTTTTGCAGTGTCTTCGGCCACCATGTTCCATCTTCCAGCCGGACTAACCTGGGGACATAGACATTTACCGAACCCTGTTAAAATGTCACGTGACCACCTGTTATTGTGTGACGTGTCCCATCCTGCATGATTTGTAAATGTGTTGCTAACTTAATTCTGTAGGAATAAACTCAATGACCCAGGATCATTTAAAATCTGGTGGTTCATTTGTATAGGGACTTCAGGTGCTGTTTAATGGAGTGGTGCAGTTCAGAACCCAGATGACTAATTCACTGCTGGTTCCGTCGAGATTTTCCTATGGGGTTTTCAGTTTATGAGTTAAAAAAAGGTCTATCGTAAATATACTTTGACGTTTTGTTCTAGAACGTAAACCATACACTCACACCCCAAACGTTCTTATCTAGTAACTTATACATTTTTAAAATTAAACGTTATATTTGCAACAGACCTTGTTTTACTCATAAATTGAAATTCCCCATTGAACAATCTCAAAGGAACCAGCGGCAAATTTAGTCTTAAGTGTTCTGAGGTCATAACTGGAAATTTAGGGGGTGTTTATATGACACCATTTCAACTAAAAACAGAAAACTTTTTCATTTATATGACAACAGTGTTCTGGGGCCTGAAAACGGGTTTTAAAAATGATACTGTTATCATCTCCATGAAAACTACAAAAACACGATTTTATGAAAATGTTTAGTCTAAGTTTAGTTTTTTTAAGGTGACAGCGTGTGACGTCGCCATCTACTGGCCAGGCTTTTGAATGACACAGCGTTTTTAGTCTTTTTCACGGATCCATGTGGACGGGATCGTTTCGACAACGTCGTCTGTATGCAAAACTTTTCAAAAACGCAAATGAAAAACTTTTCATTTTTAGTACATTGTTGTCGTGTAAACGTACCCTTAAGGCGGCCGCACACCGGACGCGCAGCTCAGCGCCGCGCCGCGCCACGTCTGGACAACTGTCACCTGAAAATCCGATAACATCAGCAATTTTCTGATTTCTGTAAATAAATATAAAACTAAATGTATATTGCAGCACAGGGTGAAGTCCGTATATACATTAACTACGATTTGAGACACACACATGTAAATTTAATATAAAACTAAGTAAATGGCGCTCTGTGGCGCGGCAGGATTTTGAACACGGTCCTGAGCCGCCGCGGACAGACGCCGAAAGGCGCCGCCGGTGTGTGTACTCTCATAGAGAATAGTGTGTTCGAATTTAAAAGACGTGGCGCTGCGCGGCGCGCCGCCGAGCTGCGCGTCCGGTGTGCGACCCCCTTTAGGGGCTGTTAACACGACACCGTTTTCAATTAAAAGCTCAAAACTTATTTGTGCGTTTTGGCCGTTCATTTACACGAGTCACGAAAATGGCATTTTGGGGGCCTGAAAACGCAAACTTTTGAAAATGGGTTTCAAAGTGCAAGTTTTTGAAAATGATTCCGTTATCGTCTCCGTTTAAACTATAAAAATGCGAATTTGTGAAAACGTTGACGTCATGAGCATGCGCATTGCGTGTTCAGTCTATAGATGCGTGCTTTTTTACAAAGTGACATAGCCAACTGCTGGCCTGGCATAAATAATACAGCGTTTTTAGTCGTTTTCGCAGATTTGTGTGAATGGGAATCATTTTGACAACGTCGTCTGTATGCAAAAAACTAAATGGAAAAACTTCCGTTTTTAGTAGACTGTGGTCATGTTTAAAGTACCCTAAGTTTATTTGCAACATGTATTTCATCAGACTATAAATCCCATCAAACCAATATGCAATGTGAAGCATTAGTGATGGAAGTGACTTCACAGAATATAGCCTGCTTTAAGATAGACTGACCACTTGGTGTCACTAGAGCACTTCTTAATCTCATTATGGCATCAGTGAGAATAGTTTGCTCGCTGAACACTGATCTTTCTGTAAGACAGTTGAGGTTTGCTGTTGTAGCCTACACAAAGTGAAGTTAGAAAGCTCATTCAGTAACCTCAAAGTGAGTAATGTGACTGGATAAGTAAGCAGTACTGAGCTTCTTTTCAGTAAACAGACAGGTACAACCACATTCTGTTGGGTCACACTGGTCAGACATATGAACCAACGTCCATGTAACTCGTTGAGGTCAGGGAAAGGGTTTGTATTGATAGTCCTATTGTTTCAAGGTTCATTAGGCAAATACACAAATGCTGAGTCGATCCACATAGTAAGATAACACATTAACTATCTTTGAACAAGAACTTCTCTGATGCAAATGAATCCATATAGTTTAAAAAGGTTTCAAACAGCATTAACATATAATAGATTATTAGAAATAAATGCACTGAACAGAAAAACGAGAATACTTCAGGAAAGTCATATGTCAAAGTTTTCTGTTTTGTTTGAGGTTGATGGTCACGATTTCTAATGGACAAACACAATAATCAATCCAATGAGTCATTAAAGTGTTCGAGTCATTGGCTGTGCAACATAATATTGATTATAGGAGTTCAGATCTTGAGTCCACAAGCTCAAATCTATAGAGTGACAATCTGATATTTTAGTGTTATATTATAGTTTTATTAATATTTTGAACTAACTTTTATTTTTATATTTTCAGTTTAAATTTGTATGGGCTTTTGCCATTTTTATTTATTTATTAAATATTACCATAAGGTATTATTAGGTAATACTTATATATATTTTTTTATATATTTTCAAAATTGGGGGAAATGTTTTCGATTTGAATCCCATTTCCTGCATTTACATACATTTAGGGATTATGGTGATGCAAAATCCAAGAAATAATTAAGTTGATTATTATGATAAATTCTGCCAAAATGAATAGTAGGCTACTAAACTATGTATAACAAAAATATGTCTTACTTTTTTATTGTTTAATAGGGGCTGATTGCCAAGACTTGAGAGAATAATTTTATAAAGTCAAAAATGTTCACCATTAATGTTTTGTGTGTAAATAAAATTGAAATAACGTGAGACCCAATTTCCATTGTAATGTAAAAACAACATAAAGACAGTATATTTTAAATAATTGTTTAATATCTTTTTTATGAATGAAGGCCAGTATCACTGATATTAATATAGCTACTGACGTCTCTATGAAAACTACCCCCCCCCCCCCCCCCCCCCATTTTAAACATTTATTAGGCTTCAAAAATATAACAACTTTTATTTTAAGTGAACTTTAAACAATCCTCACATAAATCCATAATACATGTCATATTTACCTGTGCCCTTCCTGTCTAACAGGTACGAAATATACAGAAATTGAATAAGGTTATCAAATAGTCCGCACTGCATAAATTATAAATTAAATATAGATTAATCCTTATTAAAGCTACAAACGTTATTTAGTCATTTGTAATTTGCTCTGTTCCCTTTGTTCTTTGACTACAGAATTAGTGGCTGCAGCCATTGCTGGCAGGATCTCAAGCATTTCATTTTCTCATTTACTCTTGATCTTTCATTTAAGATTTTATTTAACTCATTTAAGACTGTTCTTGTGAGGATACTCGACAAAACGGACATTTTGGCATAAATATGTGTGTTATTGTTCGTTCAAGCGCGAAAGAGAACTGGATTCTGGCGCTGTCTGTGCGTGGTGTGCATGTGTGTGCGTCAGGAGCGCTACCTGCTCATTAGAACTTTCAGTGAGCTATTTTTAGGGTGTGGACGCGACGTTCCTGGACTCGGACGCGCGCATCGGCACATGCTGTCCTGTGCTCCTCCGTGGCGATGACGGCGTTTGATAAAAAAAATAAAAAAAATAACAAACGAATTTGAAAGTGGGGGGGACACAAGCGGAATTTTTTAAAGTGTGGGGGGACATGTCCCCATAGGAAATTACGCCCGTGGAGAAATTACGCCCGTTCAGCCTACTATGAACATGTAGGCTGGCTACATTAGTACATGGAATGACGCAATAAGCCAGTCTTTCTCGTCACAGATCATAAGCCAATCGCCACTCAGAACGCGCTGAAAACACTTTGCATATTTTCAGAGCGCGCTTTAATGACACTCCCGTCCGGGGGTGGTTCCATCTCATTCATCTAGAAAACTCCATCGTTACAAGTAGCACTCATAGATACATTATTTCCTCTATCATATCTCCCTTCATCAAACATGTCTTACTCTAAAGTTATCCCCGCTTTGGCCAGAGTAAAGCCGGGTCAGTTGTTCGGCTCGAGGCTTCGGTCCACGGCAGCATCCACGCAGCCCAAAGAGCTGAAGACGGAAGACCGGCTGGACCCGAGCTGTACTATCGTGGAGAAGCCCTGCGATGTGGACCTCATCAGCGGGAAACCGCATACGGACAGCCAGAAGATCTCCGTGGACTTCGACAACACACAAGAAGCCTATAAGAGCAAAGACACTCTGGAGCTGCTCAGGAGCCTGCTGGTGTTCAAACTCTGCACCTTTGACTTCCTGGTCGACAAAAATAAGGAGGCGAGTTACTTTTGATTTTTGAAAAACTTTTAGTTGCATTGACTGCTTTTTTTCTCTCCTTGAAGAGTATTATTTGAATGCACACAATTTATTTGTTTTACTAGATCAATATTATTTGAATGCACACAATAAATGAATAAATTAATTCATTACTTTTTTATTTTATTTATTTGAAATTTTCTGAGATGTGTCGTTTTAGAATGTGTGTGTGTGTGTGTGTGTGTGTGTGTATATATATATATATATATATATATTAGGCATGTACCGATATGAACATTTTGTCCGATACCGATAATTCTGGTAATTTGAAAGCTGATAACCGATATATATATTGGCCTTTAAATCTAAATCCAAACTTTATATCATTTTTGAGAGGCTGATTACCAAAAAACAAAAGTCTCAACATTAAAAACATGTCCCAAGCACGATTATAATTTTATGTAGCCTAAATGACAGTTCCACTGCACATGTTGCTCTCAGCTGTATTTTCCTTTTTTGAAGTGATTCCAATCATATTTCAAGCAATTCAAAACCATCATGGTGAACAGTGCGCATCTGAAGTGTCTCAGCTGAAGGAAATAATCCATTATTTATCGGCTTTAATATATCGGCCAAATTTTCTTATTATACGATAACATTAAAATTGAACATATATCGGCCGATATATCGTGCATCCCTAATATAAATATATATATATATATATATAAACACATATACATGTATAATATTAATATAGAATATGTATGTATAATTTTTCTTATGTTTCTCATTTTTACTTATTTATATTAGAAACTAATGTAGGCAACTTGTCTGTTTTATTTATTTATTATATTCCTCACTTTTCCCCATCCGCAGCTGATGGACCTCAGTAAAAAGGTTTTTGGCCAGCGGCTCTTCGAGAAACTAATGAAAATGACCTTCTACGGTCAGTTCGTCGCGGGTGAGGACCAGAACTCCATCAAACCTCTGATTGAGAAGAACCAGGCGTTTGGTGTGGGCTCGGTTCTGGACTACAGCGTAGAGGAGGACCTGACTCAGGAAGAGGCTGAGAAGAAGGAGATGGAGTGAGTATCAACCAAAGAGTTTGTTTTCCTTTCCTTTATCCTACTGTTCGATCAGATCGAGACTCTTAAGTCCACATCAGAAATATCAGATCTAAACCCGGATGCCAGATCATGTCAGAAGATATCCATTTTAGTCTGGCATCCAAAACCAGTAAAGCTTGTCAACAGCAAGTCTTATCCTATACCCAAAACTGTCTTCTATCAGCCGGAGAGTTTGACTGAGAAAGCCAAGGGCAGAAAACAGCAGATGAAGTGATGGTAAAAAATCTGCAGTTTATTGAATAAAGTTACGTAATCATGTACAGGAATGACATGACATGACATTGTTTTGAAACAATGTCACCCCTTTGACTGCAGTGCACTAGTGTAAATGGTCTCTGATTACACTCTTCCCCATTGGTCAGTTTCAGCCATGGCCCACCACCTGATTGGCTCATAAAGGGAGGTGTTTTTCCTCCTCCTCCTCTTGAGGAATGCAGTCACATGAGGTTGAGCCAGGAAAACTCAGGCCAGCGTATTGAGAAACTCAGAGTCATTTGACATTTGAAGGTGTGGCACACATAGTATAAAAATCACTTTTTAAACGAGGCCAATGCTTTATTCAGGACTACCTTTTGAGCTGCCAGTTTAATATATCCCTTTCAGAATCAGTCAAGGCTCACAAGTTTCTATAACACAAAAGGGAGGCTTGTTTCAAGCCAGTCCCGTGGGAAAGTGCTCACATTTCGTTCGGTGGAAAAAGAGTAACTACACACACACACACACACACACACACACACACACACACACACACACACACACACACACACACACACACACACACACACACACACACACACAGCATAGGTTATGTAAGGTGTTTTGGGTTAGACGAGATCTAGTATTTAATTAGCATGAGGAACACAAGGTTCAGAACAGATGCAAAAGCTTTCAGGAATCAGCTTAACATGAAACTTATGCTGAAAAGATTTTAAAAAGATTTTTAGGAACGCTGAGCCGTCGTTCATGTGACTAACATGTGAATAGGATTGACCGGAAGAATCGCAAAGCAATAAATGGAATTACATCTATTACAATAATACCATATTCAAAAACATGGTTATCAAAAATATAGATGCAGTTCTCTGTAGTATGAAATGATTGGGATACTGAGAACTAGACATTTTACAGCCAGTGATTTCCCAAACAAGACAAAAATACTCCAATAAAACCAGTTACAAGATGCACTCAACTTCAGTGCAATAAAATGAAATTGCTTTAGGGTATAATTTTCATCTGTTGTAAACCATGATACACTACTATGTTACTCATGCTTGAGTTAAGAGTCTCCGTACTCTTACGCTGACATGAATGGTTCCGTAAATCAGGTGATTTATTTATTGAGATGGTATAAGACATGACAATCATGAGATTTTGTTTATATATATATATATATATATATATATATATATATATATATATATATAATCAATATATAAAATTGATTTATATTTTATTTTCATATATTCTGCTGCTATGTAAATATGTCTATAAAGTTTTATTTAATAATATTTTATTTCTGTTTTAGGTATTCTAGTTCAAGTGAGTTAAACTAAATGTTAATGAGAAATGTTTCCTTGGCAGCTAGTTTTTTATATTTTCTTTTATTTCGGTTAACATTTTATTTAAAGTAATGAACATTTTTCATTTTAGTTAATAATAACCTTAATATTAGGTTTTTATTTTAGTTTTATTATATTTGAGTTTTGAATGTTAATTTTTTGCTTCATTTAGTTGTAATTTCGTAATGTGCTTTTATCTTTTTTATGTTTTATGTTTTTAAAACATTTTTATTTATTTTTTGTAAATGTTGCTATTTAGGTTTAATTTATTTTTTATTTCAGTTTTAGTTTTTTATTTGCCAGGGCAACATTTCTAATTTTTAAGTTTTTAAACTAAAGTTATTTCAACTTGTATTTATATTTTATTTTATTTCAGCTTTATTTTAATTAACAGATGTTTTTAATAGTTTTAGTTAACGATAATAACTACCTATTGCACCTGCTAGAAAGATTCGTCTGTGTATTAAAAATCCACCATCTCCATATTTTTGCAAGCAGTGTTTGCAGCATTAAAATAATTTGCGTTTGCTCAGTTTTAGTAGCAGCGTCGATCTGAGCACATGTTGCAGTTGTCATGCTTGAAGCCCTATGTCTTGTTAGTACAGAAGGTCAGGTTGAATACATGTCATACTTCTCATTCACATGCCTAAACTGAGCTTTCACTTTAGAGTTGCCAGTTTCAGTTATTTGCATTGTGCCAATTTGCGTTGGATCATTTTAATTTCCCTCACAGCCAGAGAGCTACATTTCTAAATGTATATGAAATGGATTCTTTATTGATTGAACTCTGACTGTCTGTTGACTGAGACTTGTGTTGCAAAGTGTATGACGCATGTGACTGAAATCCGAGGTGGACCAGCGTTTGTGAATCAGGCGTTTGTGTCACTGCCAGAGTGTTCGGTGTGTTCTGCATCATTTAATGGTCCCAAGTGAATTTATCACCTCTTCCAATAGAGCTGACTGGAGTTCAAATGTAAAATGTCCTGGTTTAGAGGTGACCTGTTCGCAGAAACCTTAACTAGTGTTCATAAAACACAACTTTGCACTTAAACATGCTTTTTGCCTTGTTTTTCAGTTCCTGTGTTTCTGAGGCTGAGAAAGAGAGTCATGGTAAGTGCAATAAATTGACTACATAAAAAATATTTGAACTAAATGCGAACATAAAACTATACATTGTTTTATTGCTGTGTTTTTAAATAAACCTGGCATATGCTATCATGATAAATGTAAAATTCATCCCCGAGTCGGTTCAGTACGGTACAGTGTTACTAAATATAAAAAACTGTTTAAGCATCCTACTAGGATTATATACTGTTATTTTTATTTTACCACGTTTTATTTGGCTCGTTTGGACTACAACGCCTCTTATGAAGTCACAATGGTACTCATTTAAATAATCCCCGCCTACGGAATAAGCAAAAAAGTGGACGAGACCTGGTGTTGTCAATATGTTAAAGAGACACTGTCTTTTCCACAACATTTCCAAAACTCATTTGTGTGACCCTGACGAACTTAAAGTGGTTAAAAACTTACTTTAAACACTGTTCCTGAACATTATAACCCCAATGTTTATCTGTGCGCTGCACATTTATGGAGAACAGCTTGTTTTCAGTTGCTTTTGTAAGACAAAATTACAAAAAAAACACCACTTTTTTTTAAACGTCCTGTGGAATTTGTGCTTGCTTAGACTGTGCATGAAATCCGTTCTGCACTGTCCTCTTGTTCGTTAACATTGTCAGGGTCTGAATCGGGCTCAAATTGGTTTGAAATTGACGCCACCCTTATTCATACACTAAAGAACTCGCAGTTATGAAGGGGCAGGACATTTCCCGAACACGTGCTACGCGAGGCCAATCATGACACACTGGGCCAGCTAACCAATTAACCAATAACCAATAAACCAAGGGGCTTCATTGAAATTGGCGTGTTTGAGCCAGATTGGGGGAGAGGTGCTGTAATAAGGTCAAATATGTGAAAAATAAAGTGCTTTTTGAACTATCAAGCATGAAAACATATTCTAGTACACCTCAAAAACAAAATCAAGACTTCATAAAAGGGCATAATAGGGCCCCTTTAATATATTTTTATGCATTTTAATATATTTTTGTTTTATTTTTATAAATCTGATGATGTTATTCTAAATTATCTGTAAATCACGGCCTCAAGGGGCTTATTGCTTTAGTAAACAATTGTTTTGTTGTATTTTCAGTGAACACCAGTGCATGCTTACCTCAGGACCATACGTGTACAGTGTTTTCCATTTTATTTCAGGGCTTTAGCGTTGATGCTGGAAGGGTGTTGGCAGTTTGTCGGGTTTCATCTGGCTGGGTTTTTAAGTAACGTTAGTAATGTGACGGGCGAGCAACACTTCATCTTAGCGAGCATGCTGTGTTGGCAGTCATCGAGGCTGAAATAGACTGCTGTGTGCGTGTTATGGGCTCTAGTTGTTTCACTCGTTTAGACTGGTTGAAGCTGGTTTAACTGTGGGCTCTCCTGGTGAAGGGGCTGAAATGATCTTTGCATGCTCATGTTTTTTAAGTCAGTGGGGTATTCTTTATCTCAGATGAAAACCTTTCCTCTGCAAGATATTAAAAAACATTATACAGTGCAAGGTTTTGGCCACAGCCATCATGCTGCATAAAGCTGTTCAGCATTTATTATAATAATTTTTTTATTCTAAATGTGCATGACATTCCTAGTAATTTCAACATGAAATCAAAACTGGTTCTATTATCTTTTTAAATTATGTGATGCACAAAAAATACATAGGCCTAATTTATGGAAATAAAAAATTTTCATTGTGTGCATTCTGTGAGGAAACTGTTATTTAATTTCAGCATCATAATGATTTTCTGACAGCTTTTTGCAACATAATGCGACACTTATGCAAAGTTATGGTTAAAACGGAGGGATGTTTCCAAACCAGCATCTCAAAAATTTACTGTAATTTTTTTTATCCATATTCAGGTATGGATCATCGTGAGAAAAAGTACAAAGCTCATCGGCAGTTTGGAGATCGGCGTGGAGGAGTGATCAGCGCTCGTACATATTTCTACGCAGATGAAGCCAAGTGTGACCATCACATGGAGACATTCATCAACTGCATTAAAGCTTCTGGTGAGAGGAATATTACTTTGTCTTCTGTGCCCCTATTTTGCTTATTCTGAATTTTGGATATTACCTTTCATGTAGTTTGTAATTTAGCTGTTTGTAAATATAAAAGGTCTGCAAAGTTTCTGAGCGGCCTAAAGCGAATTGTCAGTGATTCCAGTCTTACTTCCTGTAACAAATCTGCATAATTCCAGCCAACTTTGACCCTTAAACACTGTAGTTGTAGCTGATGAAGCCTGAAAGAGTTAAGTTTGTGTTGTTGACATGTTGAAAAGATGCTGTGTCATCTGCACTGCCAGAGCAAATACACTCTGCAAAAGGATGAAGGCTCGAATTCATACGGTAAAATCGACACTGAAATCCAGATTAAGCTAATAATGGTCACAGCCGTTTTGTTTCCGAGACGCACTGTAAGTGGTAGACCAATCAACCGACTGGGTCATCTGACCAATCAGAGCAGAGTAGACCAATCACAACCGACTGGGTCATCTGACCAATCAGAGCAGAGTACTGGACCATCTGACCAGTCAGGGCAGAGAAGGCTCTCAGGAAGACCGAATCCTTTATCCAACCGTTTCAGACACTGTGAAAAATGAGGTGATGCTGCAATGTAAATTATGAGAAAATTAAAGTTTTTTTTTTTTTTTTTTACCTTAGATGCATGTAAACCTATTGTAGGAGCCCTAAACACTCTCAATAATCAGGCTGTTTGGATTTTCTGAGCACTATGACGTCATAATGCTCATGCTCCGCCCGCGACCACTGACGGACTGTCCCGTATTAGCATATTTCTGCCCTCAGCCATTCAACACCCCCCATGGAAGAGAGGGGTGGGGTGAGCAGTTGCTCATTATCATTTAAAGAGACATGCACCGAAATGTTTTTTTGCTGTTTTTGAGGAGGTAAAAAGGGTGTTGTTTTACACAACCATTGAGGAATTTTAACCAATGTATATTACAAACTTTACATGAACACCCTAAAGAATCATACCAACTTGTGGAAAATGGGCATCTGACGACCCCTTAAACAAAATTAGGAATCTTTAAAATAGTGCAATAGGGGCTCTTTAATATCAGGCTATGTTCATTGACGTATTTGTATTGATGTCTGTGTATTTTAGCCGGAAGCTCGGTCGATGGATTCTCAGCCATCAAGATGACCGCACTGGGCCGGCCGCAGTTCCTGGTAATTCTCTTTCTTTAACTCTTTCAAATTTCTTACAAATAAGCTGATATCTGTGTGATTGATCTTGATTGGTTCTGTCTTATAGCTTCAGTTCTCTGAGGTGCTGGTGAAGTGGAGGAGGTTCTTCAACCTGTTGGCCGCCCATCAGGGGAAAGACGGCATGGCAATACTCGAGCAGAAGCTAGAACTTCAACAACTGCAGGTTTGGGTTTTGCACTCAAAGTCTATAATGGTTTATAACTGGGCAGTTTATAATGCGTATGAAAAGTAGATTATTGACAGGTTTTTGGAATGTTAAACTAATTTAGTGTGGTCAAAAAATTGTTTGCTTTTGCAAATTTAAAGGCAACATTGCAATGCTATTATAATTTGTAATATGACATTTTAAAGTGAACAATATTATTCAGCAGGAAATAATGTTAATTAGAAATTGAAATTTGTGTTTTAGAAAAACGACCTGAGACATTTTATTTAGAGGGGTCTATTTTGATTTTTGATGTTGTGTTTAAAACTATTTACAATTTATTATGACTAATGTGTAATTTTTTTAATGTATTTATTAAAAAAGTGTAATTTAATATACTAAAATAAAACAATAAAAATGTGTGTTCTGTTCTTTGAAACGTTCTATTCAAATAATCCTGGAAAAAAAATGTTTCACCGTTTACACAAAAATAATGTGCAGCACAACGGTTTCTAACATTGATAATAATAAGATAAAATCGTAATAAGCCAATTAGCATATTAGAAGACTGGAGTAATGATGCTAAAAATTCATCTTTCACATCACATCACAGGAATAAATTACATTTTAGAATATATTCAAATAAAAAAACAGATATTTTGAATTGTAATATTTCTCAATCTTTTTACTATATTTTTTATCAAATAAATGCAGCCTTGGTGAGCAAAGAGACTTCTTTCAAAAACATAAAAATCTTTAACTTTTAAACTGTATATTCATTTAAAAATTTACACATTTACATATATCTTTCTTTGTCTTTTTTATTATTTTGTTTATCTGCAGGACAGTTTGATCAAACTGGGAGTAGGTGCTAAATCAGACGTTGAAAACTGGTTTACTGGAGAGAAACTGGGTTCATCAGGGTAAAATTCCTCACCTGTCACTTAAACTGATTTTCCCAGTCCCTGAAGTACACACAAGTGTGTGTGTGTGTGTGTGTGTGTGTGTGTGTGTGTGTGTGTGTGTGTGTGTGTGTGTTTGACCATGTTTCTCTTTTGTTCTTGTAGAACCATTGATCTGTTGGACTGGAACAGTCTCATCAATGACAGAACTAAAATCTCCAACCTGCTCGTGGTTCCTAACATGGAGGTAACACACACACAGGCACACACAAAAAAATGTGTCTAAAGCACACAAACGCTACTCCGCTCATACGAACTCTGTGTATTTCCAAAGAGTGGTCACCTGGAGCCTCTGCTGAGCAAATTCACTGATGAAGAGGAGAAACAGATGAAGAGGATGCTGCAGAGAATGGACGTCCTAGCCAAGGTATTATCACTCACTGTAGATGTTGTTTAGGTAAATGATCTTAGATTTCTTGGACTGTTTGATGGTGGTTGGCACATCTAAAGTCTACATAAATGTTACGACAGAAATCAGGCGGTTGCGCTTGATTTCTACACTCTGTGTGCATTTGATGTTTGACATTACTCTCTCAGAGTGACTTGACCCTGATCAGACATTAACCAAACACATTTCTTACTCTGACGCAAAGGTGTCTCATTTTCCCTCTGGTTAGTGTTTGCACATCTGCTTTTTGACCAAGGAGACTTTGATAAATGGATAAGTAGAAATGATTCTGGTGGAAAAGTATCACTCGGTTAACCTCGACCGTACATGTTAAACGACACATGAATGTAGTGAGGTGGACGATAAAACTGACAAAAACCTTCCCGTCGACTTGCCTTAACTTCTTATTGCTTAGGAGACTTTATCAACGTCTGTTCTGGACATTTTAACAATGTTCTAAATATTCTTTACAGCCCTCGATGTCACAAGACTGACTCTTTATCTTCTGTGAGATAAGCAGACCAAAAAGCATTGTAGAGGGAAATGTTTTTAAAAATACAATGTCAAACTCAAGGTAGAGTTAGAATAAACCAAATACAAAATGTTCCAGTCTTAATCTCTATAAAGACTGACGCTGAGGCTGTTAAATAAAAGATTTGTGAGATAAATGAAAGCGTTTTTATCTTCGCAAATGCTGAAGTCATTTATCTACAGCATTTCAGCTTGTGAATTCTTAAACTGAAACAATTCAATGAATAGACCACGGAGTACTTTCAGTAAAGATTATTACAAAATATATGTGTATATGATGTAATAACCATTCAAAACAAAAAATAATACAAATTGTAAAATGTTTTATGTGTACATATATACACAGTGTATATATACAAATATTGTACTGTATAAAATACTGTATATATAAATATATAATGACATTTTGTTATAAAATATATACATTTTAAAAGTAACAAATGTAATATTACATGTACATTTATGTTATTGTTAAATTATATGTTAAAAATCAAATAATACAAATAAATGTAAACTTTTTTTTTTTACATTTTATACTGTACAATACATACTTGATAATATTTTTATTCTTTGTTCTTGCATGCATTTTATATTATGTTTTTTCTTCTGACTTTAACAGTTAGTTTTTTTTCTTCTTCTTGCTTATTCAGCTGTTTTCAGTCTGAGAAGTGTTCAGTTTGTTCCTGTCTTAATAGTCTATTGTTGACCATGACAGCAGGATTGTGGTGGAAATGAAGGTGTCCTGCAGGCGTGATGGTTATGTAACTGTGCTTACTGAAGTGCACTGTTACAGCTGATTAACTGAGTGTGTGTGTGTGTGTGTGTGTGTGTGTGTGTGTGTGTGTGTGTGTGTGTGTGTGTGTGTGTGTGTGTGTGTGTGTGTGTGTGTGTGTGTGTGTGTGTGTTCCAGCACGCTGTGGAGAACGGCGTGAGGCTGATGGTGGATGCAGAACAGACGTACTTCCAGCCGGCCATCAGCAGACTGACCCTGGAGATGCAAAGGATCTTCAACAGAGAAAAACCCAACATCTTCAACACCTACCAGTGCTACCTCAAAGTGAGTCGCTGAAACACACACACACACTCCAATTTAAGCTAAACACACACGTCCACACCCTCAAAATCAGCTGCCGATCTTTGCCACACCCAAACTTCTCATTTATCGTGCCATAATGTGGATGATTAAAGGATTACCATATTTACAATAACTCACACCCGAGTTTGTCGCACTGCAGCAAAATTGCGTTGCTGAGAAGAAAAACATAGATGCGTTTTCCTTTGAATGCTGTACAACAGTCCGTTTAAACTGAACCATGTAACTTTTTTGGTTTTCATTGACTGCATTTTAGTGTTATGAAGAGGCTGCAAAATGTCAGATTAGAAATGCTAGAAATTATTTGTATATGTTTTTGTGTGCGACTATGCTTACTCCATTTTGCTTGCGTGACGTTAATAGCAATATATAAGTCGCGCCATTAAAATAAGGTTGTTAACCTAAAAATAAAACAAAAGAGCAGAGTAGATCAATCACAACAGACTGGGCTGTCTGACCATCAGAGCAGAGAAGGCTCTCGGAAAGCTCTAGAATTAGTTTCTTTTCGTCTTTTTTCTTTATAATTTGTGATTTAGGCTTTTATGTTACTTTATGTTATCTCAAAAAGTCCCGCAGCCACAGAATGAGTCAGCATGATATCCTATTATAGTGGTAAATGACCGTACATACAACTTTCTAATGTTTTTATTGCAATAATTCTGTGTGATAAATCCCATGACAAAGTCAATAAAATAAACCCCTGTGCTTGTAGGAAGCGTATGATAATGTGTCTGTGGATGTGGAGCTGTCGCGTCGGGAGGGCTGGTACTTCGGCGCTAAGCTGGTCAGAGGAGCGTACATGAGTCAGGAGAGATCTCGGGCGGCAGAGATCGGCTATGAAGACCCCATCAACCCCGACTATGAGGCCACCAACAGGATGTACCACAAGTACGTGCCTTGCAGTTAAAACGCATATTTTAAATGAAAAAAGCATTGATAAAACATATCATCACCATATAATTTACAAGCAGTATTTTCATACGTTGATTGCTGTGGAACTTGTAGAAATATTGAATTTTATTAGAGCGATATAGTTATATAACCTAGAACATAGTAATATAGTATACTGTATAGTACAATAATGAAATGCTGGAAAAAAACACTGTAATAGAAATGTGCATCTATTTAAACCATGTGGTGAAAAGGACTTTTATAATGTCACTACATTAAATATAATGTGAGAAAGATGAAACTATTGTTTTGGGGGTGGTTGGGGAAGGCACATATTTAAAACAAAAAAACAATTAATTCTTTAAGTAATTTTATTCCACATAACCCATTATGTGATCCAAAAACAAGCATTTAATTATACATTAATTCTTTAAATATTTAATTTTATTCCACATAACCTATTATCTGATGAAAATCAAATATATATTTAAAAAAGGTAAAATATTTTTGAATATTTGCTTTTCATTGGATAATGGTTTATGTGGAATAAAATAAACACATTTTATGTATATTTAAACACATTTATTTTTAATATTTTAAAATAAAAATTTCAATAATATATATTTTTTTATTAATATATTTTAAAACATTTAATTAATTTTATTTGATTCCACATAACCCATTATCTTAAGAAAAGTAAACATTTAAAAAATATTTTAATTGTTTAAATGTATGCATTTTATTTTATTCCACATAACCCATTATCGGATCAAAGGCAAACATATAAAAATATATTGTTTAAATGTATATTGAAATGTATATTGAAAACACAATGTACCATTTAATTTAGTTTTGCCGTTTCATCTCAAATGAATACTTCATTCCACACCAAACACGCCTGTTTACCTGAGCTGAACTTGTTTTGCCCATCAATGTGCGTCATAACTGTCAATATTTGCACGCACATTGTGACGGGGATGTTCTGACTTGTTGCTACAAACAGAACCAAATATTTCAGGATTAATTTCTTTTATTCTTCTGTCGCTGTCATTGATCGAGCCCTAGGAGCTTTTATTAACCATTATCTCTCTCTGTAAGGTGTCTGGAGTACATTCTGGAGGAGATTAATCTCAACAGGATGGCCAACGTCATGGTGGCGTCTCACAACGAGGATACGGTCAAATTCACACTGGAGAAGTGAGTCTAGAGCCAAGAAGAGATGCATAAAATACATTCAGCTCAGTATCTGTGGCTAATGCTGGGCGTACGTGTGTGTTTTTCTGTACAGAATGAACGAGATGAGTCTCTCTCCCACTGAGAATAAGGTTTACTTTGGACAGCTGCTGGGAATGTGCGACCAGATCAGCTTCCCGTTGGGTGAGTGTGTGGGAAGGAACAGATGTTGACATCAAGACTTTGTAAAAGAGCATAACAGGTCCTCTTTAATATTAGATTTAGTTTTTGGGCTCTACTAGACTAGGTTTTCACGCTTGAATGTTCAAAAAACACCTTTACACTGTTGCAGCTCCTCTCATCTCAGTCTGTCAGTAACACTCTGTTTAGTTCCTGACTCTATGAAGCCCCTCCTTCTAATAAGCGTACTGTGCTCTGATTGGTCAGCTGGATCAGTGTGTTGTGATTGGTCATCCGCATGTTTGTTGAATGCCACGCTCCTTACTATACCCGTGAGTTCCTACACACCACTAACTAACTCAACCAGGCCCCGCCCCTTTATTCTGCGTATGCCATTGGACGGGAATTATTTAAATGAGGAATATTGTGACGTGTTCGTTCCTGGGAGAAACTCAAGACTACAATGGAGGCGTTTCAGGGAGTCTAGAAACAGTGACACTGATATAGAGAATAACTCCCGCTGGAGGGACTTTGTGCTTGTAACTTTGCAGAACTTTTTCATGCTCAAACCACAACATTACACATGTTGAAAATGTAAAAAACCATTATACATGTTTAATATTGATGCTGATAAATACAGTCCCCCCAGAAAAACGCGGAGTTTTTTTGTGATTGTTGCGGGCAAAAATCCTTGATTATGCGGCACGTTTTCTTAAAAAATGCGATGGAATATGCGGGATAAAATGCAATTTTATGCGATGAAATTGCGGGAACTTGCAAAAATTGCGGAAACTTGCAAAAACTGCGGTTTGATGAAAAAGAGAAAAAAAAGTGATTCCCCCAACACCAATTACATTAATAGTGTAATAAATGTCTTCATTTTAGTTTGAATGAGAAAGAAGAGGTGTAAGCTATTCACCCTGCTTAGGGGGATGTGATCAAAGCCTGGAGTGGAGCAAAAGCATGTTCCTCTCTCCACTCTAAGCGTTCTGTTATCACTCCGCTCCTGATCCACTCCGGGTTTTCCAGTCCCGCTCACGGAAAAACGCCTCGGTTACGACTGTAACCTCGGTTCCCTGAAGAGGGAACGAGCGTTGCGTCGAGAAAATGACGCTGTGGGAACGCTTTGCGTGATGACGTCTTGAAGCACATGTAAAATCAGTCCAATGGTGTGGCGGAACGTCAGAGGCGGGTGACGTCACGTACCAGGAAGCTATAAAAGCCGGCCCGAAACAGAAAACGAAAGCTTCGTAAAGTCTGAAGTCGCGCTGACAGGCATGAAGGAGATATGGCAAGGCGACGCAACGCTCGTTCCCTCTTCAGGGAACCGAGGTTACAGTCGTAACCGAGGCGTTCCCTTTCAAGGGAACTCCCGTTGCGTCGAGAAAATGACGCTGTGGGAACGTCTATACCAACGCCTCCATAGCTACAAATGTCTGTCCTGTGTGAAATCCGTAGAGCAGCACTAGGAAGACAAGACATGAGACCCTGGAGCAGAGTCTAGATCCAGAGAGTAAAACCTGACGAAAGTGTGCGGTGAGGACCAGCCTGCCGCATCACAGACGTCCTGTAAAGAAACTCCTGAAATAAGGGCCTTAGAGGCCGCCATACTCCTAGTAGAGAGCGACCGGACAGCCAAAGGAGAAGGCTGTCCAGCCGCCTCATAAGCCAGTGAGATAGTCTCAACCACCCACTTGCTCATCCTTTGCTTAGACACTGGACCTCCCTTGTTAGGGGAGCAAAAGTCACTTTTACGCCACAGGGCAGCTCTGTGGACATACGCGTCTAACGCCCGAACAGGGCAAAGCAAATTATTCGCCTCCTGGTCCGATTTCGAAAGGGAGGAGGACCTCCAAGTGCCACGAAGGAAACGAGATACCAAGGGGTCTTTCCCCACAGACATTCCACCCAAAGGACTGTGGTAAGCACCTATGGCCGCCACATAGACCTTTAAAGTGGACGGGGTCAGACCTGCAGTGAACCGTTCCTGCAGGAACTCCAGCACTGTACCAATTGGGCAGTGGACTGGGTCCAACCGACGGTCACTACACCAAGAAGTGAATACTCTCCACTTCAGGGCATAAAGTTTCCTCGTGGAGGGAGCTCTGGACTGTAGAATGGTCTCAACAACCTCGGTTGAGAGACCTGACTCTATGAGCTGGGCCCCCTCAGAGGCCAAGCCCACAGGTTCCACAGTTCTGGCCGAGGGTGAAATATCGAGCCCTCTGCCTGGGACAGAAGGTCCCTCCTGACGGGTAACTCCAGAGGATGCCCGTCGAGGAGGGACACAAGATCGGGAAACCCGGTCCCTGCGAACTCTTTCCAGAACTCCCGGGAGCAGAGCAACTGGGGGAAAGGCGTACAGACGTAGCCTCGGCCACGTCTGTACCATAGCATCCAGTCCCAGAGGAGCTGGATGCGTGAAGGAGAACCAAAGTGGACAGTGAGACGTCTCTCGAGACGCAAACAGATCCACTTATAATTTCCATATCAGCTCCACCCCCTCGGGGGTGGAGCCACCATTCCCCGGGCCTCGGCCCCTGTCTCGACAGAGTGTCTGCTCCTATATTCTGGACCCCGGGGATGTAGGCTGCCTTGAGTGACAGCAACTTCCCCTGGGACCACAAGAGGATATGGCATGCCAGCGCAAACCCCCTTGATATAGGCGACTACCGACGTGTTGTCCGTATGTACTACACATGGTGTCCCCTGAGACCTGTGATAAAGCTCCTCAGAGCCCGGAAGACAGCTAACATCTCTAGGCTATAGAATGCCAGGAACGATGATGGTCTTCCCACAGACCTTGAGATGAGCGACCCACAGGATCGCTCCCCAACCCGTGAGGGAAGCATCCGTCGTTAGCAGTTTGCGACGACAAGGAGCTCCCAGCACTGGGCCCTGGGACAGGAACCAAGGTTTCTTCCACATAACCAAGGCACGTAGGCATCACCGCGTGACCTTGATTGTGCGAAATGGGTTGCCCCTCGGGGAAAAACCCTCTGGTCCTGAGCCACCACTGCAGGGGCCTCATGAGCAGCAGTCCAAAAGGTATCCCGTTGGAAGCTGCTGCCATGAGACCCAACAGTCTCTGGAACTGTTTGACAGTGAGTAGCTGGCCTAGCTTTACACTTCTCACAGCTGCCAGGATGGAATCGAAGCGTGGCGATGACAGGCGCGCCTGCATCGACACTGAATCCCAAACCACGCCTAAAAAAGTGGTCCTCTAAAATGGAGAAAGCACACTCTTCTTGGCGTTCAGCCGTAACCCCAACTCTTTCATATGGGCGAGAACAACATCTCGATGTTGAACCGCCATCTAATGCGACTGAGCTAAAATCAACCAATCGTCGATGTAGTTCGTGATGCGAATACCCCGGAGGCGCAGAGGCGCCAGAGCTGCATCCACGCATTTGGTGAAAGTGCGGGGTGATAAAGCAAGGCCGAATGGAAGAACTCGATATTGGTATGCTTTGCCCCCGAAAGCAAACCTCAGAAACTTCCAATGACACGGACGGATGGAAATATGCGTCCTTGAGGTCTATCGTGACAAACCAGTCCTCGGACCTGATCTGTGGCACGATTTGTCTCAAGGTTAACATTTTGAACTTGAGCTGCATGTACTCGTACAGAACTCGAAGATCTAAAATGGGACGCACTCCCCCGTCCTTTTTTGGAACTATGAAGTACCGGTTGTAAAACCCGGTTTCCCTGTTGGAGGGGGGTACATATTCTATGGCCCCTTTCTCTAACAGAGTGTTTACTTCCTGTTCCATAACCAGAACCTGCTCGGGGCCCACCACTGTGGGCAGGACCCCCATAAACCGCGGTGGGCGTTAATAGAATTGTATCTAATACCCTTTTTCCACGGTCTGCAGGACCCAACGAGAAACATTTGACAGTAGCTTCCACGCTGTCAAAGATTCTACTAGAGGTACCAGTCTCTCGAGACTGGTTTCTGGATTTTGTTGCTGTTGAGTAGTCGGTTCGTCGCCCTGTAACGGCGCACCGGCAGGGAACGACCAAACAGACTGCTCCAGCACCCTCCTCAGAGGGGGCGGGCATCCCGAGGCCACTACGTTTCCGGGTGGACCTTGAGATATGTGCTCGCCGGAGACCGCTGCGCCCTGTAACACCGGAGGCGGCAGGGTTGGCAGAACGGTCCCCTGAGGGCACCGAAGAGAGACGGCACCGTATTTTTCTCCTGCTGTTGAGTAGTCGGTTCGTCGCCCTGTAACGGCGCACCGGCAGGGAACGACCAAACAGACTGCTCTAGCACCCTCCTCAGAGGGGGCGGGCATCCCGAGGCCACTACGTTTCCGGGTGGACCTTGAGATATGTGCTCGCCGGAGACCGCTGCGCCCTGTAACACCAGAGGTGGCAGGGTTGGCAGAACGGTCCCCTGAGGGCACCGAAGAGAGACGGGCACCGTGAAAAGAGGTGTTAACCGCTCTGCTTCGGGGGGACTACCCTCATTTGTCCTGAGCCCTCAGACATCAGGACTTTTCCCCAGCAGCCTTCTTGGCGGTAATAACGGTCCGCAGATCCGTTTTACCCCTCGAAGACTGCTGGGTTTGAGAGCGCCCTCCGTGTCCCCGAGATTTTTGTGGGGGAGCACGAGAGGACACACTCTGTTTTTGAGTGGCACGATGTTCAGCGCTCTTTTTAGAGGAGTGAGGCTGCTCCCGCTCAGCAGCCTCAATGAAAGAACGGCGGGGGAGAAGTTTTTGTAATGCAGCTGCCTGTTTAGCAGCTTCCTGAGATTTAGCTACCGCACTGTTTACTGCATCACCAAATAAACCAACAGTGGAAACCGGAGCATCTAAGAGAACGAGCTTTTCTTTCTCTTTTATATCGCTCAAATTGAGCCACAGATGCCTCTCAGTGGCCACCAGGGCTGCCATAGACCGCCCGATTGATTTAGCGGTCTCCTTGGTGGCCCTGAGAGACAGATCTGTGGCTCTGCGTAGTTCAGCCACTGTGTCAGGACCAATTCCCCCGCCCTCCTCTAAATCCCCCAATAATTCTGCCTGATAGGCTTGCATAATAGACATCGTATGCAGACACGCTGCAGCTTGACCAGCGGCTGCATACGATTTATGAACCAGAGATGATGTGAATTTTACTGGCTTAGAGGGAAGTGAAGGAGCTTTCAGGGAAGATGCCGTTGCTGGAGAGAGATAGCTCGCAAGCGTCTCCTCCACCTTCGGCATCTCCCCATAACCATATTCTTTATATTTGTGAATGTAAGAATAGTGGGATGTTTGTGGTGCATACACTCTGTATGAAACCGGTTTTCCCCACGATTTCGACACCTCGGTGTGGAGATCGGGGAAAAACGGAAGGCTTCTTCGCTGAGGCTGTGTACGAGATGGCAGGAAGCGTTCGTCGAGCTTACTTTTCGAACGAACGTCCTGCCTATCCTCTGGCCACTCAATAGATAGTCTGTCAACTGCTCTAGTAATAACATCGAGCAGTTCCTCAAACGCATGAGACTGAGGTGGCGAATCCTCAGACTCAGCTTCAATACTCACAACATCCAACTCCTCAGAGCTGGACAGTTGCAGTATTGGTGCCTCTATCGGGGGGGAAGAAACCGCAATGCGTGCTTCCACACCCTGATGAGAGGCACTGGATCTGTCAGATTGATGCTGAGATAAGGCAGAGCCCGTCTCAACATCCACTGACAGATCCATTTGCGAACCCCAGGTCTGAGATCGCCGCCGAGCCTCAGCCGCGGCGGGACCCGAGCCCTGGGGAACGCGATCGGGATTGAACCGAGCCAAGCGGGATCGGAGCGTGCGCAATGGAAGCGCGTCGCAATGCACACAGTCACCACCCTCGAGTGCTGACTGGGCATGCTCCTCACCCAAACAAACAACACAAAGAGTGTGAGTATCACCTCCCGTTAAATAACGCGGGCAGGGATGGACACACACTCTAAACTGCTGCTTGCTCGCCATACTGAATATATATATATAATATAGACAGACAACACCAAATAACAAGGACAGATTCAACACAGAGCGCAACTGAAGACTCAGAAAGCTTTCGTTTTCTGTTTCGGGCCGGCTTTTATAGCTTCCTGGTACGTGACGTCACCCGCCTCTGACGTTCCGCCACACCATTGGACTGATTTTACATGTGCTTCAAGACGTCATCACGCAAAGCGTTCCCACAGCGTCATTTTCTCGACGCAACGGGAGTTCCCTTGAAAGGGAACTGCTCCGTGTTCACTCATTTTTAAGAAAGTTACAGAAAACAACTTCTACAAACAATTTTAATTTGCCAACAGTTAATAATAATTAATAAAAGTGCATGACGTGCAAATCAGATAACAATCAAGTGCAATATAAACATGTTTTGTCAGGGCATCACTCCCGAACCAGCATCAACACTCCATTTTCAACATCTGCTTACTCATTCACACCACAGACACGTCTTTTTGCCTTCTGTGTCTGACGTGATAACTTCTCCCCAGTTGTTCCATGAAAACCTGCAAAGCACGGCCTGCGGCGTAAGATATATACGACCGGATTTTTGTGAAATAGGCCTATCGCGGGGTTTGCACAACTTTGCAGCTTTTCAATGATGTCGCGTAAATACGTCACTTCATAACGTTCCCATGGCAACAGGGGAAATGGCTGCGCTTGTGTGAAGTAAACGCAACATTTGTCAACTTTCTGCTAAGATATATGTGACTTTTTGCAACGAAAATGCGGGGATTATGAAATCATGCAAGCCCGCATATTTTGCACGCGGAAATCTGCAATTTATGCGGCGAAAGTGCGGCGTATTTAAAAAAATGCGTCCCCCGCATAAATATGCGGACTTTGGCTGATTATGCATGGAATCATGCGATCGCATAATCGCGTTTTTCTGGAGGGACTGATAAATAGAATGAAATGTGCTGATGAAGTTTTCCGGTGTGTGTTTTTGCGAACAGGTCAGGCAGGATTCCCGGTATACAAGTATGTTCCCTACGGTCCCGTGAACGAGGTCATCCCGTACCTGTCGCGCCGAGCGCAGGAGAACCGTGGCTTCATGAAGGGTTCGAAAAGAGAACGCAGTCTGTTGTGGAAAGAGATCCAGCGCAGACTCTTCAATGGACAACTGCTCTACAGACCTGCGTACTAAAACACACACACAACTGAACATCAACTGTATTTAAAATAAGGACCCCCTCGCCCTACCGGTGAGCACAACCATGTGACCGTGGGGAACTCATCACAAAATGGACATTAATACATTCTATAGTTGTTATAGTTTGTGTACATCAGTGGCTGTAAAATGAACTAGAGTTAAAGACAACATGAAGGACCTTGCTTTTGCAATACAGTTAACGTCTGTGATGTGACATGAAACAAAATTCAGAGGGAAATAATGTAAGACGAGAGTTAATCTGATAAAACGCGAACATTTTAAATTATATTAATGATTTAAATCTATATTTGATTCCACATAAAACATCTGTTGAAAAGCTAATAAGTTAATTGTTTAAAAATATATTTTGAATTACATGAAACATTTTTTTTTTTTTACATAATTTTTCATATAAACCATTATCTGATGCAAAGCAAACATTTAAAATATTTAAAATATATATATATTTTTTTTGTATTTATCCCATAAAACCCATTATCCAATGAAAAGCAAATATATAATAATATAGTTTAGTTTATTAAACAACGTGAAACAGAACGTTCAGAGGAAAATAATGTGAGACATGTTAAGTTATTAGTTATGAAGATAAGTTATGAAGTTAAGTCAAGACATGTTTAGTTACATGAACAGAGCAGATGGTTTAAGTCATGTCAGATATGGAGAAAGTTTGGGACAGTAACTAAGACTGTAAACTGAGTCCGTTATATGTTGTCTTTAAATCAGCTCTTAATCATTCCACTGTCTTCACATCTCTGTGCGACTAGAGTCTCATCTCATCTCTGTGCGACTAGAGTCAGCTGTTCATCACTGGTTATGTGTGGAATAGCTCACGACCGTACTGCCGTTTACACAACACTGCTTTAAACTAAAAACGGAAAACTTTTTATGCGTTTTGGCCATTATCGTCTGAATGTAAACTACAAAAACTCAAGTTTTGTCTGTAGGCGTTTTGTAGTCTGTGCTGTATAGGCATGTAATGTTGTTTTACAAAGTTTTACAACTACTGGCCTGGCAACATAATAACTTTTTTTTAAACGCAAAAGAAAAACTTTTCAGTTTTTAGTACATTATTCTCATGTAAACGTGTGTGTATATATATATTAGTATGTGCAGTATGCAGCACACTAGTACTTCAGGTTTTTCAAGTCAAGTCACATTTATTTATTTAGCACTTTACAATACAGAGTGTTTCAAAGCAGCTTTACAGAGATAACCGGAAAATACTGCAAACAAGTTTGTTTCCAGAAGAAAATAGTGTCACAGTCCAGCTTAAGTAAGTTCAGTGATGTTTCATTTTTGTTTAAAAAAACGTTATTCATTTAGTTCATTTATGCCGCTGTGGAGTAAATGGTGATGTCATCGTCCAGCTTAGTTCAGTTCTTGTATAATAGTGTTAACGAGGCAGATCAATATTATTGTTGAACTTTAAATTAAATGTGAAGTTTAATGTCCCCAACTAAGCAAGCCAAGCCAATGGCAACAAAGGTGGAAAAAGGCGACAGTGGCAAGGAACCAAAACTCCATCAGTGGCAGAATGGAGAAAAAAACCTTGGCTCAGTCGGCTGGCCAGTTCTCCTCTGGCCAATGAACGAACAGTGCATGATTATGATTCAGTCAGCATTATTATTTTAGAAGTCAGACTGGTTTGGAACAATCACAATATTATCCAGTTCCATCCGGTTGAAGATCGGAGTCACGACCGGTATGGAGACGGGCGGGTTTGTTGAGGATCAGTGCCGATGGCTGTCGTGTCGATGAGGCCTTCACAGGGGAGAGTCTAGTTGACACAATCTCTGCTGGCACTTCAGGGATGTGTCGTGTCCAGGCGTAGGTCCACATCTGATCTGGATACGGGCCGGATCCGGCTGACTACATCATGCGTTGTGGTCGTGTCCAGGTGTAGGTCCACATCTGATCTGGATACGGGCCGGATCCGGCTGACTACATCATGCGTTGTGGTCGTGTCCAGGTGTAGGTCCACATCTGATCTGGATACGGGCCGGATCCGGCTGACTACATCATGCGTTGTGGTCGTGTCCAGGCGTAGGTCCACATCTGATCTGGATACGGGCCGGATCCGGCTGACTACATCATGCGTTGTGGTCGTGTCCAGGTGTAGGTCCACATCTGATCTGGATACGGCCCGGATCCGGCTGACTACATCATGCGTTGTGGTCGTGTCCAGGTGTAGGTCCACATCTGATCTGGATACGGGCCGGATCCGGCTGACTACATCATGCGTTGTGGTCGTGTTCAGGCGCAGGTCCTCCATCTGGTCTGGATACGGCCCGGATCCGGCTGACTACATCATGCGTTGTGGTCGTGTTCAGGCGCAGGTCCTCCATCTGGTCTGGATACGGCCCGGATCCGGCTGACTACATCATGCGTTGTGGTCGTGTCCAGGTGTAGGTCCACATCTGATCTGGATACGGCCCGGATCCGGCTGACTACATCATGCGTTGTGGTCGTGTTCAGGCGCAGGTCCTCCATCTGGTCTGGATACGGCCCGGATCCGGCTGACTACATCATGCGTTGTGGTCGTGTTCAGGCGTAGGTCCACATCTGATCTGGATACGGGCCGGATCCGGCTGACTACATCATGCGTTGTGGTCGTGTTCAGGCACAGGTCCACATCTGATCTGGATACGGGCCGGATCCGGCTGACTACAGTAAACCTCGGAATAAGCAGAAAGACTAACATTAGTGTAGATACCATTATTCTTATGATGTAACGAGTACATCGGGTATTAAGTGTTCCCGGTTCCGGCTGACCTAATTTATGCAGCCTAATAATCATTTAACTGATTTGAATAAGAGGAATGTATAATGTTCTATGTGTATGCCAGGTTAAAGAGATGTGTTTTTAGTCTAGATTTGAACTGACAGAGTGTGTCTGCTTCCGGGACAATGTTAGGAAGGTTGCTCCAGAGTTTAGGTGCTTAATAGGAGAAGGATCTATCGCCAGCGGTCGACTTTGATATTCTAGGTATTATCAACTGGCCAGAGTTTTGTGATCGCAATAGACGTGAAGGACTATAATGCGTGAAGTGAAAAAATAATCGACCTGTTGACTTTGTGACGCACATGGACTGTTTTCAGTTATTTTTTTTGTAATATATTTAATAGTATACCATATCATTATGATTCAGTGTCTATTAACAGCCCGGTTAAATGCATTTTAGCACTGGATTGTCTGTTTAGTGTATGACTGTGATGTAAATTATGTTTTTTTTGGCTTGTTTTTCTTTTGCCCATTTTAAAAACTACGTCAATGTAAGTTTGGGTTTGAATTTAAATGAGTTTTTGGATGAAGTGTGCATGTGAATCTTTCAATTGTTTGAAATATTGACTGCTCTTTTATTATGTAAATAATGAAATGCGTTCATATAATATTAGCGATAGCGCACAGTTCTCTCTCCAGGCTGATTTTACACACTTTGTTTTGCACTGTTAGATGAATCTGGATGACTGTATATGAACATGTTTTAAATAAAAATGAAATATTATATATCGAATATTGAACTATTAATCGAGTTTCTTATTTTGATGTATAGTTATGTAATATATATATATGTATATAAATGTGTGTATGACAAATAACCAGGTCTTATGGGGACTTTATTACATGCATGGAGGGAACAAGGCTTTTCTTTTAAACTCTAGCAGTCATTTAATAATATTCTTGTAGCAAGTGATTCTTACGCGTTAGTTGAAATGGTAAGTGCTAGTTTTATTTTAGGTGTGATGTTTGCACAATCATAATCTTTTTAGTGCATTCCTTTCATTTCAGGACAAGTTTGATTATGTAATAAGGGTAATCAAAAACACCCTCTTGTAAAAGATATCAGGAAGTGGTTTTATTTCTCTGCTCCTGCCATGGTTCCTCTATGGAGTATCAGAGCAAAAACAAAAAGGAAACCGGACGGGTTGAGGCTTTTATGTCTGAATAGACAGTCAAGTTTGATTGTTGGAGTTCTTAAAAAGTGATGGAGTCGTTATCTGTGGAGGAGCTTTCTTGTCCTGTGTGCATGGAGATCTTCAAATGTCCTGTTGTTCTGTCATGCAGTCATAGTTTCTGTAAAGAGTGTCTTCAACAGTTCTGGAGATCAAAGAAAACTCGACAGTGTCCGGTCTGCAGGAGAAGATCCTCGAAAGCTGAACCTCCTTGTAATCTTGTGTTAAAAAACGTGTGTGAGTCTTTCTTGAACGTTGAGGAGGTTTGTGATGTGCATGGTGAGAAACTCAAGCTCTTCTGTCTGGAGGACCATCAGGCAGTGTGTTTAGTGTGCAGAGATTCAGAAAAACATGCTCATCACCGATTCAGGCCAATCAATGAAGTTCTTCCATCTTACAAGGTAAGAAAAAAGATCTTGCTTCAAATGCAGAACAATACTTTGCTAGACAAACCGTAATAAAGCAATCATAAATAAAAAATCTATCAAATCTGATTGCACTAAAATAAAGTGTTCAGTAAACATACAATTATATATTTTTTTAGTTCGTTTACATTTAGTTTACAGCCATGGCCAAAAGTATTGGCAGTGACATTTTGTTTTTCGCAAAGTTTGCTGCTTTAGTTGTTGTGATGTTAATTCACTTTGATTCTAGATTAATGTAAAGAGTGGGAGCATGTCTATGTTCCCACAGCCCTATGTTCCCACAGCCCTAACCCTAACCCTAACATACCTAAACCTACCCCTCACAGGAGGGAGACTTGTCTGGGATGTTATTGGGCTATCCCTGTACCAGCACAAGCACTAAAACCTACCCTTCATAGGGGACATAGTTAAATGAGAGAACATAGGGCTGTGGCAACATATGGTTGTGGGAACATAGGGCTGTGGGAACATAGGGCCTAATTTTAAAAATGTTCAGTAAAAAAAAGATTCTTAGAAATGTGGGAACATAGGGCCTAATTTTCAAAATTTTCAGTAAAAAAAAAAAATTCTTAGAAATGTGGGAACATAGGGCTGACCCTGTGAAGGGAAATCAGCTGCATTTTAAATAAATTAATTGGCCAGTAGCCTACTAGTCAGGTGAAATTACTAATTCTGATTGGATTATAATTGCAGACTAATTGCTATAAAAGGAGGAAAGAAGTGCTTCCAGTCATTGGGTTTTTGTGTTAGAAAAATCCCAACAGGAATCTTGTTCACATTCCTTAAGGATGTTTTAGACTAGGGATAAAGGCGTGTTCACGCCAAAGATATATTTCTAAAAATCGTTCTTAATATTAAAGAATAGCAGAGTTCACACCACCGCTATAATGATAATGGCACAGAGAAACGATATCGTTGGAATCACTTTCAGAACGATTTTATCCAGCTGATGATGAACGATAAAAACATTGACAATCAGAATCCATCCTGCTGTGACGAGCGCGAGCATTTAAACACGCACGCGCTTGGAATAAACGGAACGATATCGATAGTTAACTTTATGTGTGAACGGGCCTTAACAGACACAGTTGGACTTACAAATGTTCTCTTTGTTAAATTCTAGGAGGAACTGTGTCTCGCGCTGAAGGCCTTACATGAAAAGCTCAAACACTTAGAGGAAGGTAAAGGAGAGTGTGAGGAAGCGGTTCAGCACATCCAGGTGTAGATACAGTGTCAATCATACCTTCCGCATATTAAACACAAAACTGAACTGACTTTTATTTCTCTGTCTTTATTTGAGACTCAAGCTCAGTACACAAGGCATCAGATTAATGAGGAGTTTAAGAAGCTCCAACAGTTTCTCATTGAGGAAGAAGAGGCTAAAATCACTGCACTGAGGGAGGAAGAGGAGCAGAAGATTCAGATGATGAAGCAGAACCTGGAGGAGACGAACAAACAGATCTCAGCTCTTTCAGACACAATACAAGACGTCGAGGAGGAAATGAAAGCCAAGGACGTCTTGTTTCTAAATGTGAGAACTGGTTTTGTCTGATGTTTTTGTGCTAATCTCAGCAGATTCATTTTACATTCATTAATAGGCTACAAAGGTTTTTATGGCAGGTGGGGTCAAGACGTCAAGATTTGACAGGTTAGCATGACAGTGTATTCGTACAGTCTGTGTATTCTGGCTAGAAGAAAGCACAAATATCACCAATATTCTTTTATATTATAGTAAATGTTTTTGCAATGACAGATTCTTTTTTGGAGGATTTTAACCGTTTGAAATGGACTATAAAGTATGTTGTCTTTTAGACACCACAGTTTGAGACAGTGAGTCACATGACAATTACAGCTTGGTGTATTACAGATGGTTGGTTTAAAAACCAATGAGCTTATGGCAGATTTCAAATCGCAAGCTTTGGTTCTCAAACCCTCTTGACCCAACTTTTACAAACACAATATTTGAAGGAAAAATTGTGTTTGTTTTATTTATATTATTTTAACAATATTTTTATTTTTATTTTTTTACATTTAAATTTACATTAGTTATATTACTTTAAGATTTTGAAACACCTTAAAGGTGCACCTTGGACACATCTTCAGTGAATGACCCAGGGTCCTAGGGTGTTTCGGGTCTTTGATCTTCAGACACCCTCACCTGGGCGACCCAACCGGGGTTGATCAGGCCCCGGTTTGTGTCCAAGCAGCGCGCTACTCCATACTTCTCCCCTTTTGATCCATCACCACCTTGAGGCTTTTTCGGTGGCCTCACTGATGTTTTTAGTGGCTCTTCTTTCACGCAACCCTCTGATGCCAAGGAGCCCGAATGCCCAATGCACAGATTGACTTAGAAAGCCCCTGCAGCCCACTTCTATTGGCTCACAGCGGGCCCTCCATCCACTCCCTCTGCATGCCTCAACCAGCTCAAGATATTTGGCCTTCTTCCTTTCGAAAGCCTCCTCCACCCTGTCCTCCCAGCTAAGCTCCACTAGCACAACTTGCTTTGTTGAGTCAGATGTTAAGACCAGATCTGGCCTCAGTGTAATATATTAATCATAAAATGTTTTTACATCAAGGGTGTCAAACTCAGTTACGGGAGGGCCACAATCCTGCAGAATTTAGCTTCAACCTTTTGTAGTTTACACGGAGATGATAAAGGTAACGTCTTCAAAAACATCCGCTGCGTCCGAAATACATACTGTCTGAATAGGTAGGCCTACTACATTTGATTTTGAACTTACTTAGCGACCATTAAAAAGGTATGTTTTATATAGTACGAACGTGCCCAGTATGAATGAAATTCGTATGTGCTATGTAAGCCCGGTCCAATGGCGGTACAGATAGAACAGGTGAAGGTCTCAGCGCGTTACCTTTCCTTTTACGCAACACAACAAGATTAAATGCAATACATTTTCTCATATGTATTACCTCATTATTTCAACTGACTCCATAAATGAAAAAGGTTTTAATGATATCTGACAATCATTAAATGTGAGTGAATGTTTGATTTATTATTTTTAACTCTTTACTTATATTTTACCCGTTCATATTAGGAAACTAACTCCTCACGCCGTTTGTTTAACGCAGGTCTCATGATCACTAGCTCGTCAGTTTTGGGTCACTAAACCGAGGTAATTGCTATACCTGAGATGGTCACATTCACGTTTACACAATCAAAGATACTTTATATTGCCCCCATGACTTTGGATAAACTTGAATTTAAAGTAACTTTACTTCAGTATAGGTATGGCCACTACTACAGATATAAGTCAATCAACTTTACTTCTCTTATAATAGCTTTGGATTGGCCATGCCGTGGTTTCCCACGTACACTTATCTAAAGTAACATTAAATTAAAACAGAGGTAAGACACAGCCAGATTTAGGTTGGTCAAGCAGCATTTTTGCTGCCCTAAATGGAAATTCACTTCTTGTCTTTGCAAACCAAGTACACTTGAATTAGTGCCAAATATTAGTCATCACTAATCTTGGGAGGAACCCTAAAACTGGGAGGTGATCAAACTCAAGTGTGATCGTGTCTCGAATGGGGACGGTAATATAGCAAGAGAGTACAAATTAGTTTCCTAGTTAAGTAATTAAGTTAATTTCCTTTGTTTTCTCAGAGTAGCCCTCTCTTCCAGTTCTTCCAGTTTCTCCAGTCTTACAGCTACATCCGCCATGTTGTTATTGTCACGTGACCCATTCATAGATCCTCTCCCATGGCCTCATGGGATAGTAAAGTATCCATCGTATACACACTTCAGAATATCGGCGATAGTAGGTCATCCGGGTACTTTTTACCTACTCTTTTGAGTACTGTGAATTCGGACTTGCTTCTTTTGTCACATACTGTTTTTCGCCTACTATATAGTAGGGAAGTATAAGATTTCGATGTAGCCATTGAGTAGACTCGCTCTCTCTGTCAAAATCGAGGGGTCGAGGGCCTGTCCGAATAAACTTCCCTTGTCTACTTGACGAAGTTGAACGCACTTCAAAATGGCAACAGGGAGAAGGGCAAGTGCTTAGGGAAGTTCACAAGTGTAAAAATGAGTGAGTGGAGGCGGGGCTAATTTGCATATTCATAGAACCGCGTATACTAAATGAGGCAAGGGTGTATTCAAGTTATTTTAAGGCATGAAGAAAAGATTTCCACGAAAAAAAAACTTTTCAATATGTAATTTTGGTGATCAAAAGTGATTTTTAAGAGATAAAATGATTGACAAGGGGGCTTTTACTATCCTTCAGTGGAGTGATAATTCATAATTTCCACTCTTTTCCAGAACTTTAAAGCCACAATGGAAAGGTAAGTGTTCTGCCTCCTGTCGCTCTTCTCTGCTTGTGAACCCAAACCCATTGCAGAATGTTCTTCCAGAGCTCACATCAGGATCCACAGATGAGTTCAGGAGCTCTGATTAATGTGGCAAATCACTTGGGAAACCTGGCATTTGGAGTCTGGCTGAAGATGCGAGATATTGTCCAAAATGGCGAGTCTTTAAAATATCTGACAGAGTATGAATATGTGGTGTGTGATGTGTACATCCATCTTGACTGATTGGTGATCAGTGTGATCCAAGATGGCGCCGTTCAATGGCGACTCGGTACTACTCTCTGTTTTGGTTGTTTGTTTGGTGTTGTCCTGCATGTTCCTAGAACCCAGCCTTGGTATTGTTCAGTATGACAGATTTGCATTACTTCATATTCGGGACAGCATGCCCGTTTTCCTGCCCGATCTACCGCCGGATTGCCAACTACATAAGGAGCGGCTTAAACAATGCTGGAAGACTCGGAAGCGGGGTGTGAGGGGTGGCACTCTTGTCCGGCTTAGGCGTCGCATCTACCGCCCAGCTCTACCTAGCCTGATTCTTTCCAATGTCCACTCCCTAGCAAACAAAATGGATGAACTTTCTATGCTCATTCGTACACAGAGAGACTTCAGGGACGCCGCCGCTATCTGCCTGTCTGAGACCTGGTTGGTTGAAAGTTTCCCGGACTCCATGGTACAACTAGCCGGCTTTTCTCTGCACCGTGCAGACCGCACTGCACGCTCACAAAAACTACGTGGAGGTGGGGTCGGCTGCTATATCAATAGCAACTGGTGTTCGGACTGCAAAAACTTGTCACAAACCTGCTCTCCAGAGTTGGAATCTCTCACTGTGATGTGTAAGCTATTCTACTTGCCTCGAGAGTTTTCTTCTGTTGTCCTGATGGTTATTTATATTCCGCCGGACGCTTCTGCTCCGGCTGCTCTGCAGCAACTTGTGGATAATATCACGGAGGTTGAAAACAACAATCCCGACGCTGCCATGTTTGTGCTGGGTGATTTCAACCATGTTTCCTTGAGGAAGGCACTCCCCAGATACAAACCCCAAATCCAGATCGCTACCAGGAAGGATAAAACACTGGATCAATGCTATTCTCCTATTCCTGAGGCATATCATGCTGTAGCCAGGGCCCCTTTGGGTGAGTCCGACCACAACACTATTTTTCTTATACCAAAATATCGCCAGAAACTTAAGATGGCGAAACCAACTGTCAAACTTTTTAGGAAATGGTCCCCACAAGCCATAGATACATTACAGGACTGCTTAGACTCCACGGTATGGAGTAATTTTTGGTCTGATGGTCAGGATAATAACAGCTTTACTGATACCATCACATCCTATATTCAATTCTGTGAGAGTGTTTGTATTCCTACAAGAGCTGTTTATGTCTTTAATAACCGTAAGCCCTGGTTCAATAATGTAGTGAGAGTGCTATGTAAGAAAAAACAGGCTGCTTTTAAGAGTGGTGATATGGTACAATACAAATTGCTGAAATATGAATTTCAGCGAGCTGTGTTGAAATCCAAGGCTTCCTATAAAGCTAAGCTTGAAAATAAACTATATGCAAATGACATCAAAGGTGTCTGGCGTGGGCTGCAGGACATTACTGACTATAAGATCAAACACCATGCTCCAGTTAGTGACCCCTCTCTTCCTGGGAGGCTTAATGACTTCTACTGTCGTTTTGATAGTGGAAATCACCTGCCCCCCCGCTACAGAGAGCAGGGTGACCCTTCACCCATTATCTCTGAGCATGCTGTAAGAATCTTGCTCCGTCAGCAGAACATCAGGAAGGCGGCGGGGCCTGACGGCATAATGACTGCCACTTTAAGACACTGTGCTGATCAATTAACATCTGTCCTAACTTTCATCTTTAACTGGTCTCTCCAACTTGGTATTGTGCCTGCTTGTTTTAAATCTGCTTTGATCATTCCAGTTCCGAAGAAAAATAGAATTTCGTGTCTTAATGATTATAGGCCTGTGGCCTTAACCTCTGTCATTATGAAAGTGTTTGAGCGTTTGATATGTAAACACCTGTCCAGTATTTCACTTGACCCCCACCAATTTGCTTATAGAGCAAATAGGAGTGTTGATGATGCAGTTTCACTTTGTTTGCATTCTATTCTTCAACATCTGGAGTTAAAATCGACATATGTACGTGTCCTCTTTGTGGACTTTAGCTCTGCGTTCAACACCATCGTTCCTGTGAAGCTGATCAACACTTTACAGGAGCTAGGTGTTAGAACATCACTTTGCAAATGGATTTTCAACTTTCTATGCGATAGGAAGCAGGTGGTTAAAATGGGTGATTACGTCTCACAGTCAAAGTTTTTGAACACTGGCGCCCCTCAGGGCTGCGTCCTTTCCCCACTTCTGTACTCTTTATACACACAATTCTGTCAATCACACACCAGTTCAGTTTTGTTGTTTAAGTTTGCTGACGATACCTCTGTAGTTGGTCTTATTACTAACGGAGATGAGTCTGACTACCGCAGAGAAGTGGAGGGGCTGGTGAAATGGTGCGAAAGCTATAACTTGATTCTTAACATCTCAAAAACCAAGGAACTGGTTGTGGATTTTAGAAGGACCCCTAGTCCCCTCCCTACGCTCTCCATTAATGGGGTGGAGGTGGAGAGGGTCACTTCCTTCCAGTTCTTGGGGACCACAATCCAGGAATCCTTATCATGGGAGCTCAACACTAATTTTAAGATCAGTAAAGCTCACCAGCGACTCCACTTTCTGCGGCAGCTTAAAAAGTTTAGAGTCAGTCGAGTTGCCATGACCCACTTTTATAGGTCAACTATTGAAAGCGTGCTCACTTTTTCCATGCTTGTCTGGTTCGGTCACACAACCGCTCAGGACAAAACTAGGTTGGAAAGAGTAGTACGCAGAGCATCAAAAATTATAGGCTGTAGTCTCCCTTCACTTTCTTCACTTTTCTCCACCAGAATAATCAGAAAGGCTAAAAACATCATAGCGGACCACTCTCACCCTGCTTACCATCTCTTTAATCTCCTTCCATCAGGAAGAAGATATAGGAGCATTAAGACCTCCACATCACGTTTTAGAGACAGCACTTACCCTCTGGCTATCCGATATCTGAACTTGCACTGACTGGTAGCAGCACTCTATCAACTGTATGCACTGTTTTTTTTGCACTTATGATGTTTGTCTTTTAGGTTATTTATGTCTGAGAGTTGTACCAAGACAAATTCCTATCAACTTGTTGACATGGCAATAAATTTATTGAATTGAATTGAATTGTTTTGTCTCACCAGCTCCTATGAATCTGGACCCCAACACTGCACATCCCGAACTCAACCTGTCTAATGATCTGACCAGTCTGACATGGACCGTGAACACTCGGATCATTTCCTGCTAATCCAGAGAGATTTGACATCTATCCATGTGTCCTGGGCTCTGAAGGCTTTAACTCAGGAACACACTGCTGGGATGTGGAGGTTGGGGGCAATACACAATGGACTCTTGGAATTACAACAGCATCAAACCAAAGAAAGGGATTTACTTTCTTTGACAAAGATGTCTGGTGTGTGTGGTACAAAAATAAAGAGTATTTCTCACATTACCAGGAGCAAGCCTACACTCCCTTTAGTGTTAAAGAGAGGCTTCAGAGTGTGAGAGTTCTGCTGGACTGGGATCGGGGAAAAGTGTAATTTTCTGATCCTCTGACCGACACTCATCTGTGCTCATTCACCACAACCTTTACTGAGAGAATCTTTCCATTCTTCTCTAGTGTTTGTCTCATTTCTGGTCTGAGGATTCTACCAGTGAAAATATTTGTAACAGACAAGCACAGTTATATATGATCCTCCTGTATATCACTTCAAGTTTACCTGAAATATCTACAAAATTCACAGGTCATTCATTTTCAATCATTTAAAATCATGTAGCCTACATTAAAAAAATGCATTATAAAGACTTGGATGTTTTTTGTCATTAATTGCTTCTTTGCTTATTCAATCATATTTCAAGCAATCTGAAGTTTCTCAACTGAAGGAAATAATAAATTATTTGTCAGCTTTAATATATCGGCCAAATTTTCTTATCGGGTGATGACGATAACATTAAAAATGATCACATATCAGCCAATATGTCGACAGATATAACGTTACTGATATGGTGCCCGATATATCGTGCTTCTCTAATTATTTATGGCTATATTTATTAAATTAATCATTTTAATAAAATGATGTATGCATTTATTTAGTTCAATTTTATTTTATTACAATCTTATTATGTATTTATTTTTGCATTTTTCAAACTTTTGAAAACTTTTGAAAACCCCTGGACCAGAATACAGTGCGGAACGTTCATCCACATCCAGTTTCTGCACGGGTCGTATTGTTGTAACACAGACGACAGAAACTTCCATCAGCATGGTTGTCTCATGGTATAGTTGTGGATCGCTCTTATAGTCTTATTTGCGTTTAACGCTTTTAAGTTAATATATTCTCAAAGAGTTATATATATTTTCCATATAAGTTTACTATTGTCCGCGCTAGCATGCATGTCGTATATCTGCGCTAATGATAGAAAGCTACGAAATAACATGTGAACAGATAGTGATATTTATTAGAGCCAGTACGTGCTCATTATAATAACAGAAAAGCTGAACGACACCCTAGTGTTTTATCACTCAGGTTACCTAGATCAAACCATAACGATGTCTAAAGTTAGGCCGAATAAACATGCTGTTAGTGTTCAGACTAATGGTCAAGCAAAGCATACTAAGAAGAAAAAGAAACCCGATAAGAAAAAGATGTTCTTCTACCACACGAAACCTATTGTAAAGAAGGAAATAACAAAACCAAAAACTGTGAAGCCAAACATTATGCCCCCAACAGAAGTTCAAGAATATTCCTGCAACTGGAAGAAGTTATTGCAGGTAAGAGTTTTTTTTTTTTACCATGGTAAAATTATAATGAATTCATGTACGACAATATGCACGAGCAATTCTGAATGAGAAATGCATCTTATGTCTGTTTTAACCTCTGGTGTGTGTGTGTGTGTGTGTGTGTGTGTGTGTGTGTGTGTGTGTGTGTGTGTGTGTGTGTGTGTGTGTGTAGACTCTCGCTGCAAATCCTGAAAAGAAGGATGAAGGCACAAGACAGACGAAAGATGCAAGCGTTAAAGCAAATCAGCTTCAGAAGACGCAGTCAGTTTCCAAAGACTCTCGTAAACCGGATAAACTCTTCAAAAAACCCACACAGACTGTCAAACCGGCTTCTGGGAGTTCAGGAAGAGCAGAGAAAGATGGAGATCAGCAGAATGGAAAAGACCCTGCTGGACACAAACAATTCAAAGCAGAGAAGAGGAAAACAAAGGATGAAAAGGAGAAACCAACGAGCAAAAAGAAGAAAGTGGAGGAGGTGGAAAAGAAACCCACCGCAGAGTACGTGTGCATTTTAAAACAGCAGGACGCTTGGCTCACTTTTTTGCATTGCCTTTTCCCCTATCACATAGTTTAGCAATCATCATGAATTAGGTATCATTTGAAAGCTTAAACTCTCAAAGTTCATCCTGTGAAAACACTTTTGAAATTGAACATTGCGCTACCATGGAAACAATACTTTAAAACCTTTTTAGTAGCCCCTCATGTTTCACATTTTACTAAATATACTGCACTATTTTTTTTCTACTCTTGGCAAAACATCGTTGGAAAGGTCTAAGAGTCAAGGATTCCATATTCAGCCACTGGGATAGAAGTAATATTGTGACCGAAATGTATTCATTTGTGACAGGAGAACGCATTAACAAAAATTCAGTGGAATGTGGCTGTTATTGGTACAACACCTAAACAAAATCTCATACATTTGTGTGATATCAAATTTAAAATTGGAACACAACTTTGTTAGACGTGTGGCTTTTATTTATAACAATTTTAGAGTCCAAATTGTTTATGAAATATATATTTTGTATAAAATATAGATGTTTAGTACAGTACATTTGTTAAACCTCTATGCTTTCAAAATGTCTTCTTTAAAAAAAGACCCAACCTTAAAGGGATAGTTCACATAAAAATGAAAAATATCCCATATTTACTCACCCTGAAGCCATTGCTGGTGTATATGACTTTCTTCTTTCAGCCAAACACAATCAGAGTTATATTTAAAATATCCTGGCTTTTCCAAACTTTATAATGGGAGTGAATAGAGCCTTTATGATGCGTCGGGTCAGAGGTCACTCTTCGGCCGGAACTCGACTCGCCTATGGCCGTTACCGGAATCCAGTGATTATAGTTTATAAAGTTATAAATATGGATATTTTTCTTACAAAAGCGCATCACATTGCTTCAGTATGCCTTTATTTCCCCCTGAGGTCGTATGGAGCACTTTTATGATGGATGGATGCACTTTTTTGGCCTTAAAATTGGAACCATTCACTCCCATTATAAAGCTTGGATAAGCCAGGATATTTTTTTAGATATAACTCTGATTGTATTCGTCTGAAAGAAGAAAGTCATATACACCTAGGATGGCTTGATGGTGAGTAAATTATGTGATAATTTTCATTTTTGGGTTTAGCATATGTACTGTACTAAACATCTATATTTTACACAAAACATCTATTTTACAAAACAATTTGGACTCTAAAAAAAAATATTACAACCGTTCATTGCATTTTCATGTCTATGCTGGAAAAGGGGGTTAATACTGCTTCATTTCAAATGACGGTCCTCTTTTAACACTCTGTTTCCTCTCAGGTCTGATATCTGGTTTGATGACGTGGACCCCGATGACATCGAGTCCGCCGTGGGGGCCGAGGCCGCAGACATCGTACGAAAGCGGAACGGGATTCTGAAGTGCAATGCCAAAACCACGGAGGAGTCGCTGGTGAAAGAGCATGCGTTTGAGGGGTGAGCGAGCGCCTGCAGCTGTCAGTGTAAGTCCTGGAGGCAGGAAGTGATGTCAACTAACCGCTGTTGTTCTGATTTCAGATTGACCCGTGCCGTTGCTATGGACTGTGAGATGGTGGGGGTCGGATGTGACGGGGAGGACAGCATTCTAGCGCGCGTCTCGATCGTCAACCACTTTGGGAAGTGCATCTACGATAAATACGTCAAACCCACGGAAAAGGTTACGGACTACCGGACGGCCGTTAGCGGCATCAGACGGGCCGACATTGAAAATGGTCAGGATCCCTCCTAAGAGAAATAACTGCATGGATTTTCTCTATTGCATTTGAAAAATACTATATGTGACCCTGGACCACAAAACCAGTCACATGGGTCATAATTTTGAAATTGAGATTTATACATCATATTAAAGCTGAATAAATTAGCTTTCCTTTGATGTGTGGTTTGTAGAGATACAACTATGAACATCTGGAATCTGAAGGCGCAACAAAAATCTAAATATTGAGAAAATCGCCTTTAAAGTTGTCCATTAATGTTCCCGATTGTGCTGCATTCACTCACAGAAATAAATGTTTTATATATTTACGGTAGGAAATTTATGGAACATGATCTTTACTTAATATACTAATGATTTTTGGCATAAAAGAACTCGATAATTTTGACCCATACAATGTATTGTTGGCTATTGCCACAAATATACCCCTGCAACCTGTGACTCCAGGTTTTGTGATCCAGGATCACATATGTTTGGTTAAATAGCTGTTTGTATGGGATAAGAAACGAAAAAAGTAATTCTCGAAATTTTGACTTTCTCAGAATTGCGAGTTTGTAGCAGTTCTGACTGTATCTCTCAATTCTGAATTTATATATAGCAATTTTGAGCTAACATTTCACAATTTTGACTTTTTTCTCAATTGCAAGAGTGTAACTCATTTGCAAGAGTGCTGTTTCTTGTCCTTTTGAAATTAAATCTCACAATTTTGTTATAAAATCTCGCAATTTTGAATTTATATCACAAAAAAAATTCTCAGAATTGCAAGTTAAAATCACATAATTCTGACTGTATTGCTCATAATTTTTTCATTTAATTTTTTTTCCCCCTCAGAATTCTGAGTTAACATTAAAAATTCTTAATGTTTCATGAACTAAAAGCATTTTGTGATCCAGACAGACTCTTTCGTCCATGAAGTTAGGCAGGTCACCAGTTGATTTCTGAATTAGGCATTCAGTATTAAATTAATAATAAATCATGAATCTGCTATTTAATGCATTTTGTGAATGTAATAAGTAATTTTGTGCATTAATATTTGAAATTGGGCTTCAATATATTTGAGATTATTTATTGTGTTTTGATTGTTCTTTATGTGATTGACAGGTGAGGACATCAAGACGGTCCAGGAGGAAGTGGCTCAGATTCTGGAAGGAAGAATTTTAGTGGGACACGCCATTCACAATGACTTAAAGGTACAGTACACTCAACAGAAAGGCTGATGTCATGCTCATATCATTCCTGCATGCTTTTGCTGAAATGTTTGACAAGCTATAAACCCCCCCCCCCCCCCCCCATAAAACTAGTCCATATGACTTGCAACATGGGCCATTCTACAGAATTGGTTCAAAGTCAGAGTTGGAAACGTCTTGAATTTTTATAAAATTTTTCTCTCACAAATTTTGTATGTATGCAAATGTTATGATATCAAAGGTACACAGTTATTAGTAAACTAGTAATTGTGCAGTTAATTATCATATTGTATTTTCATAAAGTTTTGGAATATTTGTCCTCTCCCCAAATTTGTCACTACCGAAACACAATAATAAATAATTTAATAAGAAGGCTTATATTGGCCTATTAATATTTTGTTTACATCTACCTTGTGAATATATTTTTTGCTATTTAAAATGATATTTTTGGTGAGCTATTCCTTTAACCAGTGTATGATTTATTTGCATCACTTTTGTCTTGTTTATAGATTTTGCTGTTGGGTCATCCCAAGAAAATGATCAGAGACACACAGAAATACAAACCATTTAGGCAGAAAGTAAAGGTATGAATCTTAAATTAATATATTTACTATGTTAAGTGCAGTTACTGACTTCAGGTTATGTTCATTTGTAATGTCTCCCCTCCTGTCCTCTTCCTCAGTCCGGATGTCCTGCGTTGCGGGTTTTATGTAAAGAGATTCTCAATGTTCAAGTCCAGCAGGGCGAACACTCATCCGTAAGTCTCCAATGGAAACACTCTTCTCCATTATTTCAGATTACTTGACTTGACCTTTTCACATATAATGTAAGTTAAGGAGTTAAAGTCAGTTTAGGCCATCATGAGCACTAACGTTCACAAGTTTAGGGGCCGGTAAGATTTTTAAATGTTTCTGAAAGAAGTCTCTTCTGCTCATCAAGCCTGCTCATGTTTATTTGATCAAAAATACAGTAATAATCTCAAATAACTGAATATATTTTATAATGTAATTCATTCCTGTGATCAAAGCTGAATTTTCAGCATCATTACTCCAGTCTTCAGTGTCACATGATCCTTCACAAATCATTCTAATATGATGATTTGCTGCTCATGAAACATTTCTGATTATTATCAGTGTTGAAAACAGTTGTGATGCTTCATAGTTTTGTGGAAACAGTGATACATTTTTTTGAAATAGAAATCTTTTGTAACATTATAAATGTCGTTTACTGTCACTTTTGATCAATTTAATGCATTCTTGCTGAATAAACGTATTCACAAAAAAATCTTACTGACCTCAAAGCTGTTCATCAGTAACTGTCAGCCAGAACCCCCTAAGATACCCCCGTCTAATTATTACAAAGTGTGTTGTAATCTTAAGGTACAGCTGGTGGTTTGATTGTGTGTTTGACCCCTGCTGTGTGTGTCCTGTCGGCTGAACTCGCAGGTTCAGGACGCTCAGGCCACCATGAGGTTGTACACTATGGTGAAGAAGCAGTGGGAGGCGGAGCTTAAAGCCACGCGGGCGGGAAAATATAAGAAGAGTCCACGAAAACCCAAAGCTCCTACAGACCACAGCAAATGAACTCAGATCCGCCAATTAAAACTCTTCACTGTCGTCGCAAATCTCAACAGACTGAAACGCTACATCGATCGGTGACGTGTTGTTCTGGAGGAACACAATCTCTTCAGTTATGTAATGATGAACCGTTTAATTAAACTGTCTCTCTGTTTAACTGTTTCTTGATTTCAAGTCTGAACTTCATATTTGAGGAATCAGACAGTTCAGATTATGAGGTTATAAGTGTGACTGTACTGTCAAGCCCTTTTTATACCAAGTAATGTAGTTTTTCATCCTGTATAAACGTTCAGTTTTCAGTTTGAACTGCTATTAAAGTCCTGCAACCGGATGTGATGTGCTGATGTATGATGATGTATTCTGTGAAATCTCGTGCTGGGATGTTCAAAGAGTCAGTTTTACTTTGAAAACATTATTGAATATATCTATAATAATGACATTAAACTTGCCGATTGGTAGTCTTACAAGTAATAATTACACTGGTGGTCAAAAGTTTGTAATAAGTCTTTTTATGTTTTGAAAGAAGTGAAAAATTCAGGAAAAACAGTAACATTGTGTAATATTATTACAATTTAAAATAACTTTTCTATTTGAATATTCCTGTGATCAAAGCTGAATTTTCAGCATCATTACTCCAGTCTTCAGTGTCACATGATCCTTCAGAAATCATTCTAATATGATGATTTGCTGCTCAATTATTATTGGTGGTCTGTTACTAATTCTTATTTTGTTGCTTATTTTTTATGGTAGTGTAACATGAATTCCACAAAAATGTTACCATTGTTGGGGAAGGTTACTTTTAAAAGTAATGCATTGCAATATTGGGTTACTCCTGAAAAAAGTAACTAATTGTGTTACTTAGTTACCTTTTTTTTTGGAAAGTAATGCTTTCAAAACATTACTTTTGTGTTAGTTTTTTTCACCTGGGCTCTACAAAAAGTTCATAAACTGGGGAAAAACCTGCAAAGTCCCGCCTGTACAGTAGAGGGCGCATCAACATTGCAGAAGAAAGTTCAAAATTCATATTTCAACAATAAAAAAACGAACAATTTTAACAAATGTCAAAGTATTTTTTTCTTCTTGGTGTGGTTGAATTGGATCATCAAAGGTCACTGGTTAATAAAGTGAGATTAAATACAAAGTATATCTGTGTTAACATTTAATTGCAGGTTTGCATGATATTCTGTTCTCGTTTCACAGTTTTTATTCATTTTGAGGAATACTGAATCTGTTTTTGAGCAAGTGAGATGAATACAAACATGTTCAGATTTAGTCTAGAACTACAAATACCCATCATGTTCACACACACCGCCTCTGCACTTATGATTTCTCTCAACATTACGACAGGAGAGCTGTCAGTCAAAACATGGGAAAACAAAGTAACTTGTGTTACATATTTGAAATTTAAAAGTAATGCGTTACTTGAAAAAAAATAATAATCACATTACTTGTAATTTGTTACCCCCGACACTGGATATTAAGCAGCACAACTGTTTTTAACATTGATAATGAGCAATAAATCAGCAAATCATTTTTCATCAAATAAATGCAGCCTTGTTGAGCATAAGATACCTCATAATTATACATCTTTTAAATCACCCGCCAATTATTCACCCCCCAGTGTAAATCGTAAAGGTAAAATTATACTTTAGATCTTGGAAGTTAGAAACTCTTACATAAAAACAACGAGCAAACGAGGAGGTCAAAGACGGATGCCTTTATTTAGCTCGTGAGGAAAACAGGAAAAAAGTCTCAATCTCAGACCTTTTTGTGTTCACATCATTGCAAAGTCAATTAGTTACATCACTGATCCAAAACTAATACACATAGGGACAAGATCACAGCTAATAACAAATATTCAAGTTTAGGTTGTGCGGAAACAAAGTTTGGTGTTTCAAAATATCTTCCCTTTTTTCAATCAGTCCTGTTGTGTTCGTCAGGCCGTACAGAAGCGTTTGGTTGTGGATATCGTGATTATTGAGATCACAAGACTAGAAGAAATCTTTAAGAAAATTATACTGTCAATATCATAGTGACTATAAACTCCTCTACAGATGGACTAAGGCTATTATTGGAGGTTTGTACACCAAAGTTAGTGATAAATAAAGGTGTGTTCAAGTCCTCTCGGGAAGTTCGTATGTACGAGTTGGGAAGTCGTATTTACGACGTTCAATTCACTTTCGCCGGAGTAAGATGGCGGTGTACCTTCTCTTAATTAACACAAAAATACAGCAAGGTTTTTAACTCTACTTCCAGAAAATTAAGAACAAAATGTGCATCAGGAGTGTTTCGCTTTTTTTTTTTTCTTCAAGTATTGAGATATTCCGCTCATATTTACAACTTTGTGGTGGCGTTCAACTCATCATGCGATCTTTCCGACATAACTTGAATTTCGTAAGTTTATTCTTTCAGTTTATCTAGGTAGACATAATATTCAAGCTGGTTTGTGTGCTGGTGGAGATTTAACTATATAACAAGTCTCAGTAGTGTTACTGGAAATCATTTTACTTGCTAAACATACAGTGCATGCAAAGTTTTGAAATGTTTACTGAAAGCATTTCAAGGAAGCATAAGACCAATTATGAGGGTGAATCTCACAAACACACTCTGGTCACAATTTACCCCCCAAAAAAAGAAAAAAGATTTTGCATTAAGGAAATCGAGATCACAATTTACCAAATTCTCATTACTTATGCCTAATAATTCCTGTTGTTCTTAATGCAATTCAACATTTTATAAAAGTAAATTAAATAAACAAATGTGCTTAAAAGGTACACTATGTACCGTTTTTTGTTCAAATGAACAATTTAAATAAAGAGTCAATACATCTTCCAAAAAAATAAATAAGATTTGTGGGTGACAATCGAGGCATAATGATTGACAGATTTCTGAGGAAACTGTGAGATATAAACTCGCAATTGATAGAAAAAAAGTCAGAATTGTCGCAATTCCCTTTTTTTAAATTCCCTGTTGGAAACAAGCCTCCTTAAGTAACAGTGTGAACACTAAGGTCAGAACAGGACAGAATGACCTCTGACCTCCACATTATAGATTTGTAACTTTGGCTTTCATACCAGTGGTCAGTGTTGAGACTGGCTCAGATAGATGCAGAAATAAGCAAACAACACGTCATCACAGCATCAACAAACTGAATCGTTTCTTATTCCGGAAAAGAAGCCCTTCTTCAGTGCAGCAGCAGACAGACGGCTTTAGAGGAGAGTTAAGACTGAAGACAGAACGTAAACCACTAGCTCAACATTCAACCAGAAAGCGCAGATCAGACACTCTTTCACCAAATATGAAATCAAGAAAGTGACAGCGAGATTTTAGAGCAGCGCGTGTAGAAAAATTACATTCCACCATTTCTTACAAACAGCAAACATGCTGCAGCAAAGGATTCTGGGTAAAGGCCAGTTAGCAGAGGCACACGAAACACATAAACACACTAGTTTTTAATCCCTGCAGTGGCCTTAAACACACCTGCAATCGCTGAGACACATTTTGACCATGCTCACACGTTAAAATACAAGTTTGTTCGCTCTTTTAAAGGATTAGGGGCCATTCACACAGAACGCGTTTTTGCGGTTAAAAACTCAGGCTAGTGAAGTGGGGAAAAACGCAAGTACTGCATTGGAAAAGTTAGGCAGCTGACTTGTTACCTCGCTGCCTTACAGGTATTGACTCTGCAGGTCGTGTTTGCGCTCAAAGATACCTCACCAAACTGATTTCGGACGGACGTTACGGTTTAATGATCTACAGCAAAATACAGAGAGTTTCAGAGATAGATAAACAAATATTATTAATGACTACAATAGTAATTTCTCACGAGAAATGACATCAAAATGAAGTTAAAAACGTACATTTACACACAAACTGACCACCAACCGCAACTTTTAGACGCTGACCACCAACCGCAACTTCATCTTTATTTTTTAGCTCAACTGTCACAGAATGGATTGTGGGATATCAAAGGCAGCGAAGGATACATCTATGCTGCCTTAATAAATCCCTCAGATGAAGGTCTCTCAGGAGACAGGAAGTGCAGCTAACGTTGGATTCAGACGTGCCTTGCTTCACTACCTTACAACTCGTCCTCCGAAGGCAGCGATTTTAAGTTTTCAGACGCAGCCGAGGTCTAGAGATGCGTTTTTTTAAAGTTTAACTAAAGCTGCATTCACGTGCTATCGGAATTATCGTAAATATTCAAAATTGGACATGAGCGCCCTCTCAAGTCGTATTTACCACTGGGAAGTTCTGGGATCATTTAGAGTTTCCGAGTTAGGCGGGTCACAAACTTTAAAAATGCCAGAGGGAAGAACGATTGCTGCCGAGACTGGTATTCTTTATTCGTTTTTTTCCACAACAGGTACAACGCCTTGGTTTGTCATTAAAGTGTTGCATATTTATTAAAGTAGTGCATTATTTCAAATGAATAATCATTTGAAGTGTATTATACACAGCAAAAATCGCCCGTTTTTGACCGAAAATCCAGAATCGTCAGCAAGCTGACTATAGATGGTGCGGTGAATGTTTATGTTTGTCAAGGACGCTAATTATCATTTTGGCTTTAATAAGATTTTCCCCAATTTATAGGCACGAATAAATCTGGTGTCCTCCATGGTTCCTGTTCTTTCCGACATCAAAGCACTAGAATGCGATGATCTCGTAATCACGACTTCAGAAGCGGGAAGTAGGAAATTTCCGATAGAACGTGAAGCGAGACTGCAAAAGACGCGAGTGCAATGGTCAAGCACATCCGTCTAGCATGTGTTTATGTAGAAAAACAATGGAAAAGTGGCGCAGTGGAATGTAAAAACGCATTCTGTGAGAACCGGCCCTTATCTGTCCCTTTTTTCCTCATCTACAGAACAAAGAATTCTGGGGTGGAGAAATATCCCAATGGCCAAAGTTCCAATTCCCTGCGCTTGAGTTGATGAGAGCTGAAGTTAATGCATTCATTTACACTCCAGCTCTGGGTTTGGTAAAGTGAAATGAAAGTCAGATAAAAAATAAATTAAATGCATTTATATAAACCGTGCACGAGAGCGCAAATTAAAACCCATTTTATTAACTAAATCCTACACAAACAAACCAGAGAACTGATTTCCACTGACCGACTCGCGCCCTCAGTCGTCAAAGGTTAGCTTAAAAACATCCCAACAAACCGTGAAGCACCTCAGGTAATGCATTTTGTCATGTTAAGGGAAAACGAGAGGGAAAGGATGCAATGAGGTGATGAAGGAGGTGAAGAGGAGAGATTCACGGCACAGAACCATCTGTCGTTTCTGCAACTTTCTCTTCGTCTCCTTTGTTTAGGTGCTGCAATCGGGCGTAGCTCACCGCGTCGCCTCTGAAAAAGAGGCCATTTTCAATCATTTCTTCAAATAAAGGTCATAAAAGCAAAATGTATTTAAAAAGCTACCCAGGCCCTGTTCACACCTGGTATTAAGAAGCGTTTTGGTCGATTGGATCAC
>NC_138740.1:37523852-37586433 GCF_965113295.1 Leuciscus leuciscus
CCGGCACCTGCAGTACCACCGGCGGCCTGAGGGCGTCGCTTTTTCCCCGACGAGGAGAATGGCTGGAAAGTAATAGCTGACTGTAATGTCAGCCAAATAAACAAATTGCGTAATAAAGTTAGCAAACAATCGGCAGCCAAGAATTTCACACAGAAGTTTTGGTTATAAAATTGTCCTGGATAAAAATACTGCTGAAAGGACGCTGATGCGGCGTTGTTTATCTGACGCCTCGGTCTTAGTATGGTGTTATAGAGGCTGAAAGCACCAACACATCAAGAGATAATCCAAACCTCTCAGGATTCCGTCTATTTGGAAATATGTCGAGTAAAAAAAAATATATCGCTGAATCGGTGTCCTCAGAATGAAATAATCATCGGTGTAATGTCAGCTTTGTTTAGTAGAGCGTTTGGTCCTCTTGTCTTGGAGGTTCCCTTGTCTGCGTTGCATTGTGGGTGGAGCCAATAATGCGTCACTGAATATGATATGGCGCTTCAAGAGCATCAACTGCAGCAGCATTTGCGCAGTCTGTTGGTTTATGAACAACTAGTGTAAAGAAGTAGTAGTTATGTGTTTAAAATTGGTTTCCATCACGACTTTAATACAGTTTTTGTTAGGATTTGTATTATTAATCCTAACGCAAAGCGATGTAACCATAATTGTTATTGTAAGGAATTGTATTATTAGTGGAAAGCCTTGCCCCAATCAGTAGGCCTACAACAGTGATCGAAACAACTTTCTTTTTCTTTTTTTTTTAGACAAATGGCCATAACCTTTGAACGTTTGTCACAAGTGTGTCCTATCATTGGACGTTCCATCAAGACTAACAAAACGTATATCTCAGATTTAATTTCCGTCTTGAAAATATTTCCACCATATTGTAGGCTATTTTGACCAAAACTAGCCTATAGTTCTGGGTTTCTCTCCCGATCAGAACTAAACCACTGCAGAAATATTCTATGGTGTTTTAAAGTGGGCGTGAAAACTTTTAGGGTTAGTTTACCCAAAAATGAAAATCATCATAATTGACTCACCCTAAAGCCATCCTCAAACCATAGGCAATAGTTCCTTGTGTAAGTTTAGGCTACTGATTTCTGTTCATGGTATTCAGGCAGCTGCAAGGAAATGTTTGCCAAAAAGACATAAACATGTTTGATATCTAAATGTTTGACTTCAATTGTATTGGAATCGTAGCTAATCGATGTAGTTATTACAGACAGAGGCTTTCATTTGCTGTTGAACATTGTCTTTTATATGGAGAGAGCCGGCATCACTCCTCTATCATAACTTGTTTTTCCGCAGGGAACACCCAGGAGACAGGAATGACCATATATGAACTTAACTTCCATAGACACACCCACTGTACACCATAACATGTCATAAATCATCAGTTATCTTTCCCTGAATTCTATATTTCCTCCAGTAAAAAGCATTGCAATTTCACAAACATTTATATAACATCCATGTAGGCTAATGCAAAACTGAAATTGAAAATAATAATGAAAAATCAGAATTACTCCTTGCAATAACACATTCTTTAAATCAGATTTTCCACAACATCTATACTTAGTGCACTTAAGATTGGGCTTGGAAATCCGGCCATATCTTGTATGATATGGTAGCTTTTGAGCAGTTGGCTCAGCTGGAATGTTTTCTTGGGAATGTCGTGCATCTTTAGACTCAATGTTCCAGATCAGTTTGTGTTTGGTGTGGGAATGGTTCTTACAGGAAGTATGTCTGCGATTCCTCCGGTGTGCTTTACCCTTTGACTCCACTAAGATCTGGGCTTGGTGAGGGGGCTCTTTACAACTCCAATCTTATCATGGCCTTTTACTCTTGGCTCTTTAGTTTGTTAATGGCATTTTGAGATGACAAAGTCCTGAGTGGGTTATTTTCAAACCACCTGGAATAAGAATCTACCAGCACTAGGTACTGTTGGCTGTTCCAGTCAAATATGTCAATAGCAACTACAGACCAAGGCAGGCTCCTTTTGTTGATCAGGGTTTCAGAGCATTGCATTTGCTGAAAGACTGCACAAAGTTGTCAATGTCCTGTCATTGTCAACCAGAAAACAGCATCACATGCTCTGCATTTAGTCGCTTCAGTTCCTGCATGGTCCTTGTGCTAGATTTAGACACTCACTCTGTAGGCTTTGAGGAATTACTGCGTTCATGATGATTCCACCCTTAGTAGTGAGCTCATCTCGGAAAGGAAAGAAGGGTTTTAGTGGCATTGGCACACTCTGAATCTTCTTTGGCCATCAGTGCTTGATGGTATTGCACAAACTTTGCAGAGGGCCATCCTTTCCAGTGTGTTCTTTGAGCTATGAGTTATCAGTTGGACCGTCATCACCTCAAATTCATCCTCATCACTGAGATGCAGCGTTATGACTTTCCTGGGAGCATGTGACACGTGTCAGGTAGAGCGGCTTTCCTCTTTTGTAGGTGCAGAGTCAGGTTGAACTTATACCCAGTTGAAAAAAAACAAACAGCTAAAACCAGCATAAGCTCTCAGACTGGGTTTAGAGGGGATTTGGCCCCTTTTTGTTTGTTTGTTGGGAGACCAGCTAAAATCCAGCTGAATACCAGCTGAACACCAACTTGGCCAGCCTGGGAGACCAGCTTAAACCAGCTACTTTAGGTTTAAACTAGTTAAGATCAGCCAACCAGCCTAGGCTGGTTTTAGTTGTTTTTTCCCCCAGCAGAGTTATGCAGCTTCAGTATCTTAACTTCTGTACACCCACCTGCCATAACAATGTCATAAATCATCAGTAATCTACAGAAAATATTTTAAATCGATAACATTCAAACGATACCCTAATCCTTATTTGTCTGAATGCCTATGATCTATCAAGCTATACAGCTCAGATGAGTTATATTACAAACTATGCATTGTTTTGAAAATGTGAACTGTTGCAGTTTATGCTTAACATTGAGATTGTATTATTACCTTTTCGAAATAATCCATTAAACAAATTGCGATTTGAGGAGCATGCACTAATATTTTCAGTTCCATAGACCATATTCACAGCAGGGATAGACACTGGCAGCATCCGAAATCAAATACTTCCCTACTACATAGTTGGTGAAAAACAGTATGTGACAAAAGAAGTAGGCTATGTCCAAATTCACAGTAGCCTACGCATAAAAATGTATAGGCAAAAAGTACCCGGATGATCTACTTACTCCGGCGAGATAAGTGTGCATATGATGGACACTTTACAATCCCATATGAGGCCATGGTTGAGGATTTGTTTATGGAGGTAGGTCACGTGATAATGAGAGAATGGGGAATGTAGTAGCCTATGACCGGATTACATTCATACTACACACATAGAACATACTTTTTTAGCGGCCGTGAAGTAATTACTTATTCAAAATAAGTAGCAAGTATGCGATTTCGGACGCAGCCATAGCCTACATCTCTTCAGTGGGTTGTAGCCTACTATTATTTAATGTGTTTTTGGATTGTTCTTCTGACGAAACACTGCAAAAAAAAAAAAAAAAAAAAAAAAAAAAAACCTTTCCAAGAAAAACTCCAGACAATATGAGTTGTGGAAAATTTATACAGCTTTTTACAGCGGATGCCAGTCTATCCCTCACATCCTCGCTTTCATACCTGCCATGGCGCTGCTCTGAATAAGGTCTATTAGTTTGGACATACAGCATGAGGAAATATCATAAATACTCCACCCAATTGGAACAGGTTTTTTTTACAGGGACTGAACACCTGCCCTGACTACGAGAAGTGAAACTGGACTACACTAATCAGTCCACCCCCCCCCCCTGACCACAGCAGCATTCTCGTCTACTTTGAAGGTGAGGCGTTTGGCATATCAAACGAAAGTGTCCGAACTGACGGCTCCTTTTTTCAACTCCTCCTCCTCCTGTCCTGCTTACCTGACTACTATAAAACGATATTCCTTTGAGTCCACACGTCAGAAGCGGATATTGACAACAGAAGACACGATGTCTCTCACTGTGAAAAACATTTCTGTTATTTACACTCCTATCAATGAGACCAATACCTTCACCAGCGGGGATTTTATATCGGGACAAGTCCTTCTGGATGTAGTAAAGGACACGCAAATGCAGTCGCTCAGTGTAAAAATTAAAAGTAAAGCACAGGTGTCCTGGAGCGAGCATTACGGCAAAACCACGGTTGTTTACTCTGATAAGGAGAAGTATTATTCCATGGAGAGGTTTTTCGTTTTGGAGAACAAAACAAATGGTAGGAGGAACTTCAGCTGTAGTTTTTGTGTTTACGTTTGTAGAACTCATATTTAACCAGCTTTATTTTGTGTTGTAACTTGATCTTGTAGGTAATGACCATGAGTTGCTAAAAGATCCATCAGGACAGCCATGTAAGTCTGTTTGCAATTTAGATGAATAATGCCATTTGAGCTTAAAGAACTGAAAAATGTGCTGATCTTTGGTTTGATTTTTGACTTGTTAGATTCTTCGGTTGTGGCACCGGGCCATCATGGTTACCCTTTCACCTTTCAGTTGCCTCTACAGTAAGTCTGTTTGTTGCATCTCGTAAAGTTATGAGTAAGTGTGTATGTTGGTCAATGAACATAAGGATGCCCGAGATAATATAAATACAATAATTTGAAGAACAAAGATTAAAACAAATGCACCAAGTCATTAATTTTCATTTATTTTAGTAATGTAATCTTTCATATTGTTTTCAGTAATGCAATTTGTAGGTTCATGTTTTCATATTTTTTAAAGGTTTATATTCAAATAAACAAACAAACAAAATGACTTAATGTATAGTAGTGTAATCATCAAGCTAAAAGTAGGCTGCTAAAGAACTTTCTTTGCACATTGAAGACATGCAAATGAATATCCAGAAATGTCCTATGTTGGTTATGCCACACTAACTTTGATTTGGTGGATATTTTTTCGAATATTAGGCCTAATAATATTTTTTTTAAATGGCTTGACAGCACATATTCAATATAGATATATTTCTAAAGTATTAAAATATAATTAAAGGTGCACTGTGCAAGATAATTATATAAGTCTTGTTATAAGCCTGATATAAGGCCTGTTATAAGTGTTCATATTTTAGACTGAGAAGGATGCTTTTTGCGCAAAATTGCATACTTGCGTCACTTGTCCGTGCGTGCATCATATCCATAAATAAAGAAAAGTTGCTCCGGCTACTTTGACGCGTGTCTGGTGTGGGAGTGGCAGAGCTTTCACGACGAGTGAGAAATGTTGACATGGAGCAGCTAAATCTCCAACCTCCGGGGAATCTCCTGTAAAAAAGAAGAAAAAAAAGAAAAACACTGAATAGAGCAGAGTCAGTCTGCAAAATAGAACGCGACAGAGCTCGTAATAAAACAAGAATCAACATTAGTTTGGCTTTTTGGAGATGTGTAGTGAATGTTTTATGAGCAGTAGAACAACCATATTCATCTACAGTCACACAGCGCCGAAGCACAACCAAAACAATGTTCTTCTGCAAAATGGAAGCAGTTTTGTTTTTTAACCGCCAGAGGGCCAAAAGTTACATAGTGTACTTTTAATAAAATAGAACATTTTACTTTTGCCAATATTTCCTTTCTCAAGATTTTCAACTCTTTAATAAGACTTTACTTTCTGCTGTACAATTACTCTGTATTTACACACGCTTTTCCGCTTGTGTAAAATAAAACAACAGACAAACGCTGAATTCTGAGTGCGAATCACCGTTGAATTTCTATATTTATACATGGCATAATTTTCTTATAGACACTTCCCACCAACCTTCAAATGTGCAATTGGAAAAATTGCCTACACTTTGGAGACAAAATTATCCCGATCAATGCGTGTTTCTAGCAAAGCCAAAGCAGAGTTTCACTATGTCTCCAGTCATGTTGTGTCCAGTCCTGAACTAATGGTGAGATAATGTCTAAAATCCCATGTACGGTCTTTCTAATCTATACTATACATTCCTTTACTATATTTTGGGGTTCAGTCACCTCTGTTTGACACGTTTTGTCTTGTTTAGGTGCCTCAGTATGGAAGCAAAGAGAAAAAAATGAAACTCTTCCCCTCTGGGAATGTCTCCATGAACATAAGCACTGAGAAAATGGGATACTACCTCGGTAAAATTATAGTTCTTATTATAACATCTCAGCAGTGTTCATGTTTTCTATTTGTCAATAAACTCAAAGTTTGAGTTTTTGTAGACACAACCATTTCTGGATCTTTGTAAGGAGATGAAATGTACATAAAATTGGAAATATCAAACAGCTCTGTGGAGTAGGTGAGTGGTGGATGGACAATTTCCATGATTTTCTTGTTTACTCTGTGTAATCATAAGTAAGCAAGTAGATTAAGACAACAAATGTGGTCTTTTCAGATCAGCTATTGTAATAATTGATAAGGAAGTTACACATTTCATAACACATTTCCACCATAAGTCCATCAGAACCCACGCATCACTTGTACAACTGGTTCTACTTGTTTTTGTTTTGTTTTTTTCTTCCCCCAATGCAGGGCTTCATAGACTTGTTGTGGAAATTATAATTTACAGGGTTTGTACAAAATGTATACATAATCAGGGCTTGACATTAACTTTTTTGCTTACCAGCCACTGTGTTTAGTGGTTTTCCAAAGCCACTCAGCATTTTCACTGGCCACAATTTTGACATCGATACCAAAGGGAAAAACTGCCATATAGATATTTTTATTATTATCTCTTAAAGGGATACTCCACTTTTTTTGGAAATAGGCTCATTTTACAACTCCCCCAGAGTTAAACAGTTGAGTTTTACCGTTTTCGAATCCATTCAGCCGATCTCCGGGTCTGGCGGTACCACTTTTAGAATAGCTTAGCATAGATCATTGAATCGGACAGGACCATTAGCATCTCTCTCAAAAAAATTACCAAAGAGTTTCGATTTAAAACTTGACTCTTCTGTAGGTACAGCGTGTACTAAGACTGACGTAAAATGAAAAGTTGCGATTTTCTAGGCTGATATGGCTAGGAACTATACTCTCATTCCTGCGTAATAATCAAGAAACTTTGCTGCCGTACCATGAGTCCAGCAGGCGTAATGATATGACGCAGCGCCTGAAAATAGGTCTAATAGGTTAGACAAACTTAGTCCCGGTCACGTGAGCTGGGGACTATTTTCAGGCGCTGCGTCATATCATTACACCTGCTGGACTCATGGTACGGCAGCAAAGGAAAAATATCGAAACTCTTTGGTCATTTTTTTGAGAGAGATGCTAATGGTCCTGTCCGATTCAATGATCTATGCTAAGCTATGCTAAAAGTGGTACCGCCAGACCCGGAGTTCGGCTGAATGGATTCGAAAACGGTAAGTCTCACCTGTTTAACTCTGGGGGAGTCGTAAAATGAGCATATTTCCCAAAAAAGTGGAGTATCCCTTTAATTTGGCAGCAGGTTTATTAGGCTGCTGTCACTTTAAGACCTGACGCAAGGAAATCCATTTTACTGTTACATATGCGTTTTCTTTCTCAACTGTTTATGTTCACTTAAAACATAACAGACTGTGTTGTGACTACTCACCAAGACCAGCATTTTACCATTATTTTGTGTGTATTTTATTGTTTTTACTGCAATAAGCCGTGAAAAATAACTCAATTCTATACTGAGATGCGGCTTTATGTGCCACACTTTGGGTGTGAGCACAAAATCTGCGGGAATGAGTAAAATTATGCGCAATACGCACAATCCCACCCCGAAATTGAAGCCTTGTAACACCAACAATATTCATCAGGAGCAAATTAAACCAATAAGTGAGTGAGGGGAGGAGGGTTTGTGTGTCACTCGCTGTCGGAGAGATGAGAGATAGAGAAAACGCAGCTGGTATCGTGTATCTACTGTAGAAAATGAGTATCGGAAGCGTTTCAGATATTTCGGTATTGATATGTAGCTAAAAATCGATATGGTGGGTGTTAATGTCAAGCTCTGCACACAATCATAATGTTATCCGTACAGTTTTCTATATACATTTTTAATTGTGTATTTTTATATGTAACATGATTCTGAATTAAGAGGATTATAGTTATAGTTTCTTGTGATATTTTATCAAGTATAAGTTCAATTTACCTAATTGTGTCTTACTGTGTCTCACTACAGGAGAGGGCTTGAAAGTTTTGACTGAAGTTCAGAACAATTCATCCCGTGCAATCAAGCCAAAATACTGTCTTTACGAAAAACACAGTTTTTTCGCCAAAGGAAGGAGAAAAATTCACAAACATGACCTTGTCAAAGAGGAAGGAGAAACCATTGAGCCGAACTCAAAGAACAAGGTCACAAAAGTGCTGTCCATTCCTCCCAGCCTTACCATCTCTATCCTAAACTGTAAGGTCATCAATGTTGAGTACAGACTCAGGGTGAGTTTCAGCATCTAAAGCAAAGTGAACAAATACATTAGATTGGCATCACTGTGTGTTCTACACAGATATTAATAACTTTCTTGTTTTAATATGTGTGCTTTGTGTCTAGGTTTACCTGGATGTGCCGTTTGCCTCAGACCCGGAGATCAAATTCCCAGTAGTGGTTCTTCCTCTTCAGTCTGTACCAGGTGCAAAAAGTGCTACAAACAGTGATTTTGGAGTCTGGAATCAACCACCAGGAGGCAATGTGAACCCCAGCCCACTTTATGTGCCTCCATCTGCCCCACCTGGTCAGTTTGGTGCCTCCGGCTACTACGGACCTCCTCTGAGTCCTGCTCCTGCTTTCCCTGGACCACTGGATCAGTTTGCTCCTCCTAGTTACGTTGGTCCTCCTGGTCAATTTGGTCCTTCAGTTTCTCATCAGTCTGACTCATCAGATCCTCCTCCATATCAGGAATATCAATTATATCCACAGTTGCCTGGTCACCCTAAAAAATCTTGATCTTTTAAAATCTTAAAATCTTTTATTATTATTGTTATACCTAGATTGCAAGAATGATTCATTTTAATATGTAAGCCATATATATTTTAAAGTTATCGATGTTGACTGTTAATACTCTTAAAAACATAGATCCTATATTAAATTAAGTCTCAACAGTAGACAAATAAGTCTGCTAAACACACAATCATGGTTTCATGTGTTTTTTTGTGTGTGTGTGTTTTTTTAACACAGAGTGTCTCTGTACTGCAATTAAGACTGAATAATGAAGTATTTTATGTTGTCATGTATGAATGAAATATAAAACTGATTTTACTCACATATTATAGGACCAATCTGGTTAACAACGGGAAAAACAGTTTGAGTAGTTCATTATTAGTTAAAAAATGATATATTGATGTTGTGTGCAGTAAAAGATAGCCTTTTCTATGCTGCTCTTTAAAGCGACACGATGAAACTTTAGGCCATTTAAATAAAACTGTATACGTATTGCGGAAGAACATTGTTTTGGTTGTGCTTCGGCTGTGAATGTGGTTCACGTGAAAACTCTGAAAAATATGTAATCTGAGGTGCCATATTTTATGTTGTCGTTTTGACCTTATTGGAAACATTTATATTTTGAAATAAATTACTTATCAAAAGTTTAACAAAAGGTTTTTTTTTTTTTTTTTTTGAAGTGTGATTCCCAGTTGCCTCTATAACAGTTAAAAAGGTGAAAATGACTATATTCCTGTGGCAAATTCCCGGAAATTGCCATTATAACATTATAATTACACGGAGGACCACTCATTGGCTCATTCTGCTCACTAATAGGTTTTGCTTTTGGATTCATATTTAGACATTATATAATCATTATAATATCATTCCAAATCAAATTTTGTCAAAGTTTACCTCGTCATTTGTACTTCAGTACTTGCAATTATATCACATATGACAACAGTGAGACCTGAAAATAGTGTTATAAATGGGAGAACTAAGCATACCTTTCATTTATTTCAAACATCTTTATCTGCAACAAAAAAGTGTTTGCGTGTGTGTATTTGTGTGTGTGAAAATTGTGAATTTGTTAAAGGTTACCATTTCAGCTTTTGTACCGAGGTATCAGTTTTTACAATTATGCCACCTATTATTACAATGAAACCTGAAAATGGTGTTATGTAGAGGAGACTTGAAGTAAGCATTTTGTTACCTGTCATTTATTTATCAATGTCTATTTACAACAAAATGTGTGTGTAAGCATGCTTAATGTGTATTAAGTGTTATAGTTCAACCCTTTAATTTCTGTGTGTATGTTTCTCCATTGTGCATGTGTTCTGGTGTCAGCCCTACATTTCGGGTCAGCCTAGACCCCAACAGCATAGATGTCGGACGGGTCTTAAACCATTTGAACCCTGTTAATTGATACTTGCAGCTATATATTATTATTATTATTGTATATTATTATTTGACTTAAAACTATATTAAAGTTGTGTAAAAACTTCTAAATATTTAATGATAATAATAATACAGGCTACATGGTTATGAGATCAAGCCACAACAAAAAGTGTTAAAGACAGGCCAAAAACACAATACAGAGATATATAGAGATATCCTGTATATAGATAAAACCAGCTCTAATTTATCTAATATACCCTTGAAATGTGTAAGGGATTGTGTGTCTGGAATAATCTATCTGACGACTAACTAGTCTACCGGTTTAAATAATCAATCTTTGAAACAATAACATTATATAAACAATAACATTGAATAAAAAATATGTTGAAATAAAAAATAAACTCACAATCGGAAAAAAGGCTGACGTCAGCGATGCGAACCATCGCGATATGTTGTGGTTGGCGTAAACACAGATCTCCAAAACATATGTCGGAATCCACCCTGTTTAAACTCTAAAATGACGTGACTTACAGATCTACAAATCAGACGAGAGCATCTACAGCGGCGGTGGCAAGTTTGTTGCAGGTGTCTCTGCACTACACGAACCAGAACCTCGAACCGGGACCAGCAGCAGAACTCTGAACCGGGCAGACAGGACAAGATGAGCTTCTTATTGTGAGTTTGACTATGATTGAGATGATTATTTATAGCGTAATACCAATTTACTCCTTTAGCTTGTCTTGCTAAAGAGCTGTTTGAGTTTTATTGGACCGATCTGACTTCAGTTCTGCGCGTGTTGATCGTTTAATGTGTCAGTATTTCATCCTGACAGCTGTGCTAAAATGTGATCTTTTTTCACGCGAATGCCTCAGCATCGAGATTAACCCAATTCTGGCACATTGGCACCGGTTTCTTGCCTCTCTGATGTGCTGGGCTGAAGGGGGGCAGATCTTATGTAATGCATGTTTGTTTCACACTGTGCTGTTCAAAAAGCACGTTGTGTGTCTTGTCACTTGTTTCAGAGGTCAGAGAGTTGCATTGTGTCCAGAGCCTGTGATGCATTCAAAGTTGGAAAACATCCTCTGAAAATATGTTGAGAAGCAGAGCATTTGATGAAATAGCTTGAAATGCAATGCAGTTTGAATTGTTATTATCAGGCAGTGCATGATGCTGCAACTGTCATATGAATCTCCTTATGAGTGTAAACAAGAAGTTAATGTGTTTTATCCGCCAGAAATGCTGTTTAATTCAATCTAATCATATCTTTTTGGGAGGGAAGGCGGTGTATTTGCTTTCTCTGTAATTACTTTAAAGAACATGTTTACATCTTTAGTAAGAGAGTGAGGAAATCTCAAATGCAGTACGTCTCAATCTCAGTCCTGGAAGGATCTTGTTTGTTATGATGCATCTGAAATTTAATTTACTGATAAGGTTGTCTGGAGCCATTGGAGAAGTTTATCATAAGAAAACCAGTTTCCTCAAAACAGCTGAGAATGACTGCATTTGGAAAATTTCCTGAAGCTCTTGTGATGGTTCGTCGGAAGCATGTGATTTAAGAGAAGTTAAGAGCAAGCACGGACATGTGATGTCATTCCCATTGTGTTGCTTTGAGATTTGAATGATAAAAAATGCTGATTGGCGTGTGTATTCATTCGATTGGAACCAGATAAACTGCATGTCTGTGTCTTAAGATGAGAAATATGTAACACACACACATACACACCTATAGCCTATTTCGACATTCATTAATTGCCTTTTTTTGTTCCATCTCCTCCAGCGGGAATCGTTCGTCTAAGACGTTTAAGCCGAAGAAGAATATTCCAGAAGGTTCTCATCAGTATGAGCTGCTCAAACACGCTGAAGCCACGCTGGGAAGTGGGAACCTGCGCATGGCCGTCATGCTTCCTGACGGAGAAGATCTGAATGAATGGGTGGCTGTCAACAGTAAGAGTCAAGAGTGATGTCATATTTATTAATTATGCCCTCACACACATCCTCAAATTGAATCGTTTCTTCTGTTTCTAGTGTGTTTTGTTACTGCAGATGTTTCTCTCTCTGTGTTCGTTTGCTTTTCTAATTTTTTTCTTAAAAGCTTTGACCCTTGACCTATTGATGACACCCAGCCTGACCCATCCTGTCTTGACCGATCTCCTAGTCAGTCTCGAGAGACGTTGTGTACATTGCTGAATTACTAACACACCTCCCCCAACATGTATTACACACACACACACACATACAGTACGAGCCCGCAGTCTGAGACTAATACTAAAAATGCTGCTCTTTTGCATTCTTTTGCAATTTGTAACATTGGTATAGAAAAATTTGTAAGATCAGTGTAACAATTAGAGTGAAAAGTTGTTTCAAAATTTATGTCACATTCATAATGTATTTAGTTTGTGTCTGTACTGATACCAATTTATAATTCAACCAAGTAAGATCATTTATAAGTCTTAGCATTAATATACACTGCCTGGCCAAAATAGGTTTCAATAGGCAAGTGCTTAAGAGTCTATGATTGGATCATTATCGCAGTGATAATTATGTTTCTACATGTTATATGTTTGGCAACAGTTCTTCTAACCCTAACTGATGGAGTGTGTAGCTTTTCATTTCTTAAACCACCATATATGAAGACACATCATGTTCATATTCCAGGATGATAATGTCAAGATTCATCAGGCTCAGATTGTGAAAGAATGGTTGTGAGGAGCATGAAGAATCATTTCCACACATGAATCGGCTCCTCTGAGTTCAGATCCTAAACTCACTGAAAGTGTTTGGGATGTGCTGGAGGAGACTTTACAGAGTGCTGGACTCTTGCATTGCCAATACAAGCTCTCGACCAAAAATTGATGCAACTATTGATGGAAATAACATCACATTCATTTAAACAATTCTGATGATGCATTGCAGATAAATTATGGTGAAAAAAATGAAGTTGCATGTTTTTGTTTGGTTGTTTCCACAGCGGTGGATTTCTTTAACCAGATTAACATGCTGTACGGCACCATCACAGATTTCTGCTCGGAGGACAGCTGCCCCGTCATGTCCGCGGGACCAAAGTGAGTGTGTTTGGACAGTGAGGAATGACTGGGTCCGTCTCTGCTGCTTCACCAATCTCCTTTCCTTTAGATACGAGTATCATTGGGCAGACGGGACCAACATTAAGAAGCCTATCAAGTGCTCTGCTCCCAAGTACATTGACTATCTGATGACATGGGTTCAAGACCAGCTGGATGAAGAGACCCTCTTTCCTTCTAAAATAGGTACCCTGTAGACATTCACACTGCACATGTTAGCAGTAGCCATACTTAGCCATATAAATGGTGGAATTACTTGTGTATTTAAACTTATGTATCAGTATTTCAACTAATTGTTTTTGCACAAAGTTAATGTGAACTTTATCCATTTCCAGGTGTTCCTTTCCCCAAGAACTTCATGTCTGTGGCCAAGACTATTCTGAAGCGTTTGTTCAGAGTTTATGCCCATATATATCATCAGCACTTTGACGCGGTCATGCAGCTTCAGGAGGAAGCTCACCTCAACACGTCTTTCAAACACTTCATCTTCTTTGTACAGGTGCTGTCACTGTTTTATACTTATTATAAACATCCTAAAATGATGAAAGAGGCTGTTCAGAGTCAAAATCACGGCCTAAAGTGACTTACAGCTTTTTTTTATATGGCAACAACTACAGTATGACAAAAGATATCAGTTAAAAATCCAAATGAACCATTTCACTGCCAATCAAAATCTAAGTTTCCGCCCAAAATTGCGAATTTAACTTGTGCGCCAGATTGGAATATCACATAAAACATTTGCAAATAAAGCACCGTTTCTGTCCAGTGAGTCAAAAAGAGCAAAATCATAATTTCCTGATAAACTGAATATCACTAAGAAAAGTAGGAGAAGCCACTGTATATAATAATATAATGTTTGGGAACACAGACGTGTAAAAGAGTTCTGGAAGGTAATTCTACCGAACCACTTTGATGACAGACTTTGCTCAGGTCAGAACAACCAAAACAGCATTTCAGATGCGGTGCAAAAAGATTGTTTCCGCTGATTAGTCCAGTTATTTCGTCCCGTTTCTTTTTTTAATGCGTATCGAGGAGTTTATTCGGTTAATGAGTTTCCATCGTACTTTATGCGCGTGTTTTCTTATCAGATAAAAACATTATCTGACTCAGACGAGCATTATGCGCATTTTAGAATTTATGCGCATTTTCCGTCCACAGTTTTTTGATGCGATATCCCAAAATGCACATAAAAATAGGTGGATGTAAACATTGCTATATAGTCCAATATATAGCAAATTGCAACAGAAGCAAACTCAACTGATTTTGTATCCTCAATATGTCCTGAGTAAGGGGAAGAAAAGCCCAGAAGAATCCCATTAGGGGAAAGTTTAGAAAAAGCCGATTCATACGCCTATTCATTCTTTTTCTCACGTGAATAGGGTAAACATTGTAACCTTTAGATATCACCATGAAAATTACTGAGTTGATTACTTACATCAAGACAAACAAAAATTGTATTATAAATTGTGTGTTAACATGGACAAACGGTGCATAATCTAATTACGTATGTGCTAATTTGCATAAATACCACAACAGATCTAAACATTGGGTATAGCCAGGGGAAAATGTCTTGTTCAATCTTGTTGACATATAACAGTAAAATACTTAATGTTAAGGTCTGAATGGAACCCATTTAGGATACCCATGAGCATTAATACATAGAGGCAGGAAGAAGTGCTTTAAACCAGCCTTTGAGGATACAAAATCAGTTGAGTTTGCTTCTGTTGCAATTCGTTCAAGGTTGACCCCCATTTTGGCTTAAAATGACAGGACTAATAGTCTGATTGTAGGCTTTGTACATTTTAAGCAACTTGCTGTATAAATATAGTTTTCAAATGATATGGAGTTACCTCTGTGTGTGTATATGGTCTGTTTTACAACAGCTTTGAACACTAAGCACCTCTAAATACAGCTCATTTATTTTTTAAGAACAGTTTTATGATGGTTAGAAATGTGTATGTTTTAGCTGTTGCATTGCTTATCTAACTGTAGTGAGAGCCGCTCAAATTTGAATTTATATGGCATGACGTAGTTGGTAGTAAAATTATAGTTTACTTAAGTGATACATGTAAAAGAGTTGCTTAGTTTTTGAGTTTGTTTTTATTTTTTTGAAAGAAATTAATACTTTAAATCAAATTTATCAAAAGTGAATCAGTAATCAGTAAATGAATTTATAATGTTACAGAATGCAGCACAACTGTTTTCAACATTGATAATAAAAATGAGAAATGTTTCTTGAGCATCAAATCATCATATTAGAATGATTTCTGAAGGATCATGTGACACTGAAGACTGGAGTAATGATGCTGAAAATTCAGCTTTGATCACAGGAATAAATTACATTATAAAATATATTCGCATAGAAAACAGTTTCACACAATATTGCTGTTTTTACTGTATTTTTTATCAAATAAATGCAGTTTTGGTGAGCAGAAGTTTTGTAAATTATTAAAAAAATCTTAGACTCCAAACTTCTGAACTTGATTGTAGTTTTGATGTTCCTGAATTTAAAATAAACGGTGCTTATTTTGTCTGTTTTCAGGAGTTTAACTTGATCGACCGTAAGGAGCTGGCGCCTCTTCAAGAGCTCATTGAGAAACTCACAACAAAAGACAGATAAACTGAGAAAAGAAGAAGTTAAGAATGAAGAAAAAAATGATCCTGCTCTCTCTTCTGACTCTCCCGTCTCTCTTTTGCTTTGTACAGATGATTTTAACCACACAACACTGCTAGGCCTAGCGTAGAGAAAGTGCAGGATCCGCACAACACTAATATCTGTAGATGAATCAGTCCTGTTCACCTGATGTGTGGCAGTGGATGACAACATGATGCCTGGGTGAAATGGCTAAATATGATTTTTAGTTTCTCAAGTCCTTCACATTGTTTAGTTTGGTCACTGAACGGGAGGGATTTTAACCCATGAGAATTGAACTTAGTACGTGTTAGCATGGTGCCTGTGCCATGTTAAAGCAGCCAATGGGTGATTGGCTCACTTCGGCTAGTGTGAATGTTTAAAGGGTGTTTGAATCTTCAGGGCTGTAATGCTGACAACAGAAAGATAGAGTTAAATGGATATTTTCCTATGCAAAGAAGCTCTTGTTATTTGTCCTTATTCATATGACAAAATTGTTTATATCAGAGATTTATCGAGCTTGTTCGTTCATGATCTCTTTCTGAGATCTGTGGATTTAATATCGGTCACTATGAAGGTTTATTTTAGCTGTGTTTTGAATACCGAAATATGAATTGTGCATGCTGGAGTTGCTACTTTGTTGGATGGGATCTTATGCCGTGCGTCAGAGAAACAAAAATGTATGATAACGGCTCTTAGCGTCTGATAAGACATTTGTTTTGCACAAGTAACCACCATTGAAGTTTAAGTTTTGCATTCGGTTGCCAGACTTTGATGCGTTTCCTTTGCATGAAACCCATTTGAAATACACTTGTACATGCAGTCAGAACAGTTCTGAAATATTCAGTGTGTCGGGTGAATTTCGCGTTATGGTTTGGTCTTTTGAGTTGTTAGGGTTTGATACTGAGAAATGAAGTTAGTGTGTGACTGGAATTTTCTTCTCTACTTCCATTTTAACCCTTTTTTCATCTCTGTTCTTCTACTACCACTTTTATAATTGTGTGTTAGAAATCCGTTTGTTAGTTTAAGATTTGTTGCTTTGGACATTTTGAAGTTGAAGAATTCATATTGTTTCACGAATGTAATCATTTTAATTCTAACGGTTTTGAACTATGCCGTAGTGTAAAAGTGCCAGCTGCTGATTAATATTAATATTGGACATATTTGAAGTATTTATAGAGAGATTTTTGTCACTGAAATGAGAATATATTTTCCCTGAATTGTAAAATAGTTAGGGTAGATTAGATGTGTAAATATGCGAGCTGCCTCAGACATTAAAGGGATAGTTCACTCCAAAAAATGAAAATTGTCATAATTTACTCACCCTCAAGTTGGTCCAAACCTGTGTGCGTTTTTTCTTGTTAAACACAAAAAATGATATTTTGAAGAATGTTGGTAACCAGACCATCACTTTCTGGTTTTTCCCCCCTACTATGGAAGTCAACATTTTTACTAAATATATTTTTGTGTCCAGCAGAAGAAAGAAACTCATTCAGGTCTGGAACAACATGAGAGTGAGTGAATAATGACAACATTTTAATTTTTTGGGCGAACAATCCCTTTAAAACGATTTCCTGATATTGTTGTAGTTTACATTAATAAAACGATATCACTAACTGATGTTATGATATTTTTGCTGTACATACTAGAGCAAATAAAACCCTTCTCTAAACACGTTGTATTTATTTATTTTGTGATTTTTATATTTTTATATATTTTTATGTATTTGTATGTATATATGCACAGGAATCAACAGTGTTGTTCAGGTAGTCTTTATATTTAAAAATATATATATATATATTTCTTTTTTCTTTTTTTTTTTACTTTTTTTTTCTTTTTTTTACAGTTATTCGTTCTCAGGTGAAAATGCGTATTTTTATAATGAATGTCGTTTTTGTCGTTTAAAACAAAAACAAAAAAACCCAGTGTTATGTCAAGCACATGATGTGGTTTGAAAGCAGCTGTTTCCGGTGGAAAGCTCTGCCGTTTGAGCGCCAGAATTTAACGTCCCGCCTGTTTTCCGGGTAACTTACTGACTGACTGTAACTGAACAGAGACTGAGAGTGTTAATGCACATTTCTGCATTGCTGGATACAAAATAAAATGTCTCCAACAGCCAAAAGAGTTTGTCCCAGTCCTCTGGATGACAGTCTGGAGAAAAGACTGAAACGCATCTCAGTTGAAGGCAACATTGGTAAGTCATTCATTGTATTTGTACATACTGTAAATCATACTTAATCGCTGGACTGGACATAACTATTGAATGCTACAAATCCATTTTTTTTGATAACTTATACATGAGCTTGCATAGATTGTGAACTTAGTGGTCTGACTTGTGAAGAAAAATACATTTTATGTTTATAAATATTTATACGCTTTCAAAACGACATTGACATTGGCGAACACTTCCGGCTATGAGTTTTCTAGTCACATTAAATATTTATTTGTGTGTATATTTCGACTTTGGCTCTCTTAAAAATTAACAAAAAAGTGCACTGTTAAAATCTAAGAATCGTGTAGCGAAAGTTGGGTTGTGATTGTGAATATTCGTTAAACATGTAGTTTCTGCCTAAAAGCGCAGGTTCTGAGTGGTTATTTGACTGTTGTATATGACGTTTATGTTGTTTATTCCAGTCGTATTCTTTAAATATGATGTTTTATCTGTTATTGTCCTGTTCTAGCGGCGGGTAAATCCACTTTTGTTCGCCTGTTGGAGGAGCATGACAGAGAATGGGAGATAGTACCGGAACCCATCGCTAGGTGGTGCAATGTACAAACTCATCACAACGATCATGAGGTACAGTAAGAAATATACATTATTGTATAAGGTAATATAAAAATACAATTATAACTAAGAAATATAGATTGCCATTGATAAAAAAAAAACTGCTATAGTAAGTAACCTACTTTAGACCATCAATTCACCCTGAAAATATGCACACTTGTCTTGGCTTTAGATAACAAAACGTCAAAACAAGTGGCATTTGTTTTAAAGAAAGAGAACAAACACATGTTTAAAACACAACATTTAGCTAAAAGTAGTTTTGCCACTTGGTTCGATGTTTTGTTGTCTAATGTTATGACATTCAGACATAAATTGTGCCTTTAAGTGTCCAAATATTGTGTGTGGTCACTGTCCGTTGCATGTTTATGACATGTATGAAAAATAGGCGTGTAATCCGGCTCCGGCAAACACTGGCAGATGGTTGAGTCCGACTCCTCAACAGCTGAGCACTCAACCAGAACAGATGCCTTCTCACACACTTACTACTACTGATAAATATAGTGTTAAGTCAATTACATCTTAATTGAATTCATGTTTTCAGTCGGAGAGTTGGAGGAGGGTCCTTGTCTCTTTCGCTCTCTCTGTTTCAAACGTGTCTAGATGCTGGTCTTTATGTTAATGGATGTTTCTATGACTCACCGTGGACATTAATGGCATTTGACCCAATACTGAAGTGTCACTTAAACCTATTTTAGCAGGTTTGTCTGCAAATGCTTCTGTCCCCTACTTTCTGTGACAGATTATTCACACTATAAAAGATGACTTTAAAAATCCATTACCCCTATAGTATAATGTTACATCCCAGGACATATTTTATTTTGTTTTGTGTACAGTAGTAATAGTAATTTAGAGTGTTCTGATATAGGTTTTGGACTAGTGTTTTGTGCTGGGTGTAATATATATTTATTATGTGTTGTTATCATTCGATTCTGTCTGAGAATTTTTATGTTATGACATAAAAAATTAGAAGGCATATGACACATTCAGCTTTGCATCAAATGAATAAATTGCATTTTAAAATATATTCAAACAGAAAATGGTTATTTTAAATTGTAATATAATATTTCACAATATTACTGTTTTTGAGCAAGACTTCTTTCTAAAACATAAAAAATCTTAATAATTTTTTTTTTTTTTTTACCTGTAGTGTAAATAATGATAATTTATCAGTTTGGTTATAATTACTGATCAATGTTATGCCTGAGATGATATATATGTATATATATATATATATATATAAATCAGCCTATCAGCCATAACATTGATCAGTAATTATAACCAAACTGATTCATTTAATTATGATTATTTAATTGTAATTTGATCTATCTCAGTTCAGAATTTGAAGCACAAATATTAGATGTATACCCACAAATGTGCACCGATATAACGTGCATGTGTTTGTTTCAGGAGTTGACCACCTCTCAGAAGAGTGGAGGAAACGTGTTGCAGATGATGTACGAGAAGCCCGAGCGCTGGGCGTACACCTTCCAGAGCTACGCCTGCATGAGCCGCATCCGCTCGCAGATCAAATCCTCCAATGGGAAACTCCGAGAGGCGGAGAATCCTGTGCAGTTCTTCGAGAGATCGGTCTACAGCGACAGGTAAATGACAGAGTAAGGCCGCTAACATCCGTGGGGCAAACCAGACACATGCATCTGAGTCTGTGATTGTTATACAACCATTATTATGTCACAAAGTATCAACTAATCGGCTTTTTGTTTTAATCACTATGATTGGTGTGTTGCAGGTACATCTTTGCCTCTAACCTCTACGAGAGTGAGTGTGTGAATGAAACCGAGTGGGCGATCTATCAGGACTGGCACAGCTGGCTGCATAAGCAGTTTGGGAAGCACATTGAGCTGGACGGCATCATTTACCTACGGGCGAAACCAGAGGTATGAACACTCACCCAGACGGGGTGATGAAAGTGTGTAATGTGAGTCTGCTTTACTGTGAAAAAGACAAAACCATGCGATTTTTGTGTTTCAGAGGTGTTTGGAGCGATTGCATTTGAGGGGAAGAGATGAGGAACAGGGAATTCCACTGGAATATCTGGAGAAACTGCACTATAAACATGAGTGCTGGTTACAGCACAGGACTATGAGGTATCAAACACGAGACATTAGTGTCACACACACACACATTCTTGTACATCTATCTTTATGAGGACATTCATTGATAATGCAATCTCTAGCCGCTTACCCTAAACTTACCCATCACAACTAAGTGCCTAACCCGAAGCCTTACCCTAAACCGACTCTTAACCTAATTATAACCTTATCCCTAAAACCAAGTCTTGACCCTCAAACAGGCCTTTAAAGGGCTCTCAGAAAGTGAGGACCGGCCAAAATATCCTCACTTTACTCTCTTTGTCCTCCTCACTCCAATGGTCTAAAACTCAAATTGGTCCTCACAAAGATAGTTGTACAAGTACACACACTCACACACACTTACCACAGGTCAAATTTTTTTGAATAATTATCCTTTCTTTTTCTTTTTTTTTGTTATTGAAAAGTCTCTTCTGCCCACCAAGGCTGTATTTATTTGATCAAAAATACAGTAAAATGTTGAATTATTAATATTGTTTAAAATAACTGTTTTCTATTTGAATACATTTTAACATGTATTCTTCCAAAACAAGCTAACTGGATATGGTCCAGGGGTATAAATGCGTAGCTACTGGTGCTCGTTCCATAAATGAGAGGTAAAAAACAAAATATCCCAAGGCACTCACGTAGTTTAACTAAAAAAGCTGGCAATTGAGAGATGGAACCTTTTTATTTAATTAATAACTACTAACAAATTTTTTTTTTTTTTTAAATAACACCACACAGGCATTAATAAACACCTTTATTAATCAGATAATATCAAAAACTCAATTTCGACCAAAAGTGGAGATAGAACCTTATAATTCTAAGCTCAAAAAAACTTTCTACGCATCAAAAATTCCACAAAATATAAAGCATCAAAATGTTTTTAACACTAATAATAAGAACTATTAATAATTGAGCACCACTAATAATTAAGCACCAAATCTGCATATTAGAATGTGACACTGATGCTGAAAATTCAGCTTTGATCACAGGAATAAATTACATTTTAACATATATTCAAATAGAATTTTTTTTTTTAAATTGTAATAATATTTCACAATGTTACTACTTTTACTATATTACTGATCAAATAAACTAGTTGTGTGTGTGAGAGAGAATTACATTTATTATTTTATATTTATATGTTTTATATATTCACTTTTTAAGGATGTAAAATATAGCGAGATGATACAAAATGGATAAATATATATAAATCTATAATGTTACCCTCATTGTGTGTATGTGTGCAGTATGGACTTTGAGTATCTGAAGGAAGTGCCGGTTCTTACTCTGGATGTTGATGATGATTTTAAAAACAACAAGGTCAAGTGTGCGGATATGATTGAGAAGGTACAACACACACAGACACACACTTCAGTTGAGTTGTCACTATGAATATGTTTTTACATGTAAAAATGACTTCAAAAGTGAATTTCGTCATCGTTTACTCACCCTCATTATGACATTCTTACATGATTGTAGTCTATCACCCAGAGCATGTGTTGAGTGCAAGTCTGTGTGTTTTTCAAATGTGGCAGAACTAAAGTTGCGTCTTATGATGAGGGTGCAATACAGGGACCATTATGTACTGTAGAAAATGCATGTTATACATGATTAATACTCTAGTCTAGAGTCCCTCCCACCCACACACACACACACACACACACACACACACACACACACACTTTCTTTTCATGCATGCACGCATCACATGCAATAAAGTAAAATATGAGGACAGTTTCTGTTTAAAAGTTGATTCTTTTTTTTGTTTTTTGTTTTTCCAGGTAAAAGAATTTCTGAGCTCCCTGTGATTATGATGAGAAATGTTGCTTGATGGACAGAATAATTTAACATTGTCTATTTTTTAACATTTCGAAACTATGAAACCGTAGTGTCAATTTAGCACTTATCAATGTTTTTATGTACATTTTGTTTTTACTTTTATGCTTTATGAATTAAATAATAATATTAATGATCACTTTTATTTCTCACTTTTATTTCTATTACTTTTTTTCTTCTTCTAAAGAACAAAGAATGATCTCATGCTAATCAAGGCTCCATTTACTTGATCAAAAATGCATTAAACAGTAATATTGTGAAAGTTTTTCAATTTAAAATAACTGTTTCGTATTTGAATAAATATATTAAAATGTAATTTATTACTGTGATCAAAGCTGAATTTTCAGCATCATTACTCCAGTCTTCAGTGTCACATGATCCTTCAGAAAACATATTATGCTGATTTGATTCTCAAGAAACATTTCTGATTATTATCAATGTTAAAATAGTTGTGCTAAGAGAACAGCATTTATTTGAAATATAATTTTTTGTAACATTATAACATTATTTGATCAATTTAATGCACCCTTGCTGAATAAAAGTATTATTTTAAACTTTTACTTACTGCACCCCCTCAACTTTTGAATGGTAGTGTGTATATATTCAACCATTGTGCCTTAAATCAAAGGATTCTTTGTCTGGCTTTAAGGGAATTGTTTACCCAAAATGAAATGAATCATCATTTACTCTCTTTCTCCTGTCATTTCAAGCCTGTGTGCTGGACAAGCATGATGGTGAGTGAGTATATAATGAGGGTTACTGTGATGTGCACAGGTGTGTGGTTATACTCCTGAACGCCCAGTTGGTGGCGTAGTTCTACAGGCCTTAAGGAACAGTAAAAAAACACTATTCCTAGAATTATTCTTGTCAAAAATGCTAAAGAACTGAGGCATTGACAATCATTTCTTAGGATTTTTAAGTACAAAACAACTTTTTCTTACCAAAAACATAATCTTGAAACTTGAACTGGATGGCATTCCTGGATTTTTGTCTAAACGTTTTAGAACATTCTGCTAAATGTTGAACAAGTCTACAATACCAAATACTTCATATTTCAGTGTCTGTGTGTTTAGGAATCACATTTACCTTTAAGGGGCATCATTGTTTTGCAAATATATTCGTTCAAGGAAAAGTAATTTATATTGTGTGTAATGTGTGTCTATATATGTATACTAGGTATATGTATACTAGGTATATGTATACGTGTGTGTGTGTGTGTGTGTGTGTGTAGTGTGTATATCAGTAATTACACTTCGCATGACTCCCGAAGCCATCTTTGGAAACAGTGCATATGGTTATATATTATGTAATAACAATACTAATCAAATAATATAATATAATATTGATTTAGTTAGCGTACGTAAGTCATACTATTACTGAGTATTGATTGAATATTTCCAACCTTAAAGCTCTAGTAACTAGTATTGACTATTTTATTATAGGCTAATATTATGTATTATTTTGACTATTAGGAATTAGTTGCTAAAGTAATGTTTCACAGCATATACAATTTTTTAAAAAAAATCTCTAAGCCTAAAGTTGAGTGTTTTTCATGTGTGTTTGTGTGAGGATGCAGGTATTCGCTGTTGCATCTCACACGCGTGACCTCTCGCGCCTCATCCTCCCACTGCTGCGTCACGCTGGAGGAGGGCGAGATCTTTAAATATGGAACAAGACTCAAGACGAGCGCTGAGAACCGCGACGCGACGCGGGCAGGTTTACGCGCAACGTGGAGTGTTTTCCGACGGGACAGAGAGAGTTCGTGAGCCTGTTGCGTTATGACTGCTGGGGTGGCTGAATGTATCGTAGTTAGCAGACGCAGCAGTGAAATATCTCTGGCTCCAGATAAAACAGAAGCGAGTCTCTGAATGTGTTCCTGCTTTTACGCATCCAGACACGCTGAACTTGGAGCGAATTTGCACTTGCGCGTATTTTGAAAGTGTTTGTGAAGCCCGGACGCACTTTTAACTCAGCGTGAAGGGGAAGAAACAGGGTCTCTGGCAGAAGAGAACCCGCACAATACAGGCAACATGAGCGACAAAAACAAGTGAGTACTTTTATTTGCGTGTAATCTTCCTCAGAGAGTTTCAGTCGAGATCAGTTCTGTTTCCATGGTTGGGTCGAGTGTAACAGCCCTCCCACACTGGATCTGTCCTGCTTCTTCACCAAAAAGTAAAGGTGTAACAGTATCCTCCAGGACAGAGGAACAGATCTGCGGTTAGGGCTCGAATTTCAGGGACGGAGGTGATTATCTATTAAAGACATTAAACTGGGCATATGCATGTTTGACAGCTCATGAACATCCTAAATGTTCAAACAGCATCATAGTGTTAGTTTCATGCACTCCTATTGGTTCTAAGGTCCTTTTTTGCTGTTGTTAAATTGGCATCAGTGGTTCCATGAAGAACATTTAACATCCATAGAACCTTTTCATCGCACAAAAGGTTCTTTATAGTGGATTTTTAGAATGTTCTTCATTCTAAGACAAAAAAAAAATATGGTTCTTTTTGCAACTGTTCACTGAAAGGTTCCTTTAAATGCTTGAAAAGAATAGTTTATTTTTAACAGTGTATGAGAATCTTTCGAGGATCTTCAGAGAACTTCTTATCCTTCAGTTCTTTAGAAACCATCTGTGAACTGATGCTTCAAAAACTGTCCTAGATTATCAACGACTGAAAGTGTCTGTTTAATTCCATCAGAGAACCTTCTTAGGTTCCACAATCACTTTTTATTCCCTACGTCTTTAGAAAAATAGCCCTGAAATCAATACGCTTGATTGAACAATACGTGAAGGACATTTTAATAATCTAAAGAACCGTTTGTGCAATTGAAAGATTCCACGGATGTTAAAGGTTGTTCATGGAACCAAGTGTTTAACTTGGCCGAACCCAAGAACCATTGAAGAGCCTTCATGTTTTATCTGAATGAAATCTCTTGTGGGGTTTCCAGAGGCCATTAACAGGGGGTTCCACTGGCAACATATGATGTATGATGTAGTTCATCCTGTTCATTCTAATGTTACTGCCAAGTTGCGCTGCTTTAAGTCGCCCTCTTTACAGGTTCCCTGAAGCCGCAGCTTGAACTGTCAGAGTAATCTTTTTCCAAGAAGCTCCTGTCAAAACCAATTAGGTCCTTAGCGTCCAGGAGCAATGCGTGCGTCGCTTAGCCTTCCTGAATCTGGTGGCTGGATATGATGCAAGCTGCAAACGGGATTTGATCTCTTTTTAGTTCTGTGCAACTTGTGCTGTCATAAAAAAAAAAAAGAAGAGCCAGCTGCCTGCAGGGATCACATTTTTTGACCAATAGGACTCTTCAGATGGAGTGGATAGATCATGTGGTGTCTGGTTTCTTATGCAGTGCTAACGACATTATGATTTTTACACTTAAATAAGCACTAACTTGCTGATTGCTGGGAAATTAACACTTACAGAGAGTACTGCGATTGTTAGTATACCATATCCATATAGTGTGGTATTTAAACGCAGTGTAACCATGGTATCATACACACAAAAATCATAATACCATGGTAGTTTGATGTATACTTAAAGTACTTAAAAATATGTTTTTGGATATCTAGTACCATTGCGACCAAAGTAGTACCAGGTTTTTTTAAGTACCTTTGAGTACTATGGTGTATTTTAAAGTACTATAGTAATACCATTTGATGCATATATCATGGTATTGATGTGGTACTCAAACAAAATCATAGTACATGAAAAAAAAAAAACTGTTACTTTGAATAATACCATGTTATAACCATGTCTAAACAAGTAGTGTAAACATTTTAGTATTATGTATATACTATTATAGTATTTATTAATAATGTTTTAATTTTAAATGTAGTAATTTTATGTGCTTTTGTGATTTTTTACATTTTTATTTTAGCTTTAGTTTTAGTAATTTTAGTAATTTATCTTTTGTATTTAAACTTTAGTTCCTAGTACTTAAAAGCATTTATTTCAGTTAGTTGCCAAGGCTGTAGTTATATTTTGCTATACTATGGGCGGGGCTGTTGAATGCCTGATTCTGATTGGTTGAGGAACGTTCTAAGGTGTGCAGTTATTTTCAGGGAAACGCACGGCTTCAGTAGTTCAGGCATTTCTTTATCACTTCAGTTATTTCAAAGGTCCTTACAGCCGACAACAGCAAAAGAACCAAAACCCACATCGACACTGATCAAGCAAATAGATCTAGTCAACAATAGGATTAAAAAATGAAAAATTATTCCCATGTTTTTGCCACAAAATTACATTTTATGTACGGAAAGCAAAGCACATTCTCACTTTCTCCCGCTCAAACGCACACATAAAGTACGGACTCACACTCGCACAGGAACGTGTTGATAGCGCTGCTCTGGTGAGTTTATCAGTAAAATAGTTAGCAACTTCTCACTAGCAAGGTAATAACGGTGCTGTTCTTGAAGCAGATAAACTTACAGTTTCATTATTAGTAGAGACGCTGCTGCCGAACACTGAGAGATGCACAGACTCAGGTAATTCACACACTTAATCTCTCTCTCTGTCTCTCTAATAACTGCATTAATAACTGATGTAGTTCATCCCGTACTGTCGCGCTGCTTTAAGTCGCCCCTTTTTACAGGTTTACAAAATCATTGATGACACCATGGTACTTGAATCTGTCTTTCAGAATCTAAAGCTGTCATATGATCCCACCACACCTGAAAGAAGTAAGATAGCAGGGATTTCATAGTGTGTGATTTTTCCTGATTCCTATCCTGATCTCACACAGGCTTATCTGTCTGTGTGTACGGCAGCATTGAATAAGTGCGACAGTTGTTGTACACCTGTTGAGCTGTACGTGACTGTCTGAAAGCACACAGACATCACTCCGAACATCTTCCTGGTGCTTCCAGGTGTCTCACCTGCACAGGTATTGTGAAAGGAAGTTTCACAAGGGGGAAATGCAGTCCCAATGGAATGGCCTTTGTAGACTCTGCCCTCTCAGAAATGCTCGCCTTGACTCTTCTATCTCTTTTTTTCTCCTTGAGAGTGAGGTCATCTCTCGCCTGTGAATGGCGGACAGAAGTGGCCCTGAGCCGCTGGGTTTTTATAGCGATACGCTGTGTGTTCTCAAATAGAAGGATTTATGTATCAGGAGCGCAGCGCTGATTTCATATGTGAACTTGAGGTTCTGGAGTTTGACGCAGAGCTGCTAGATTTACAGGCATTTGGTGAAAGTTGTGTGTGTGTGTGTATATGCACACACACACTATATATATATATTTTTTTTTATAGTTTTGGCAATACCATAGTTTTACCATAGTGTACACACACACACACACATAAAATAAATAAATAAATAAATAAATTGATAACTATGATATGTGACCCTGGATCACAAAACCAGTCACAAGTCGCACGGGTATATTTGTGGCAACAGCCACAAAATGTCCCAATTTTGTATGGTACAAAAATATAGATTTTTCTTTTATGCCAAAAATCATTTGAATGTTAAATAAAGATCATGTTCCATGAAGATATTTTTAAATTTCCTAGCATAAATATATAAAACATCTATTTTTATGAGTGAATGCAGCACAATCGCAAACACATAAATGGACAACTTTAAAGGAGATTTTCTTAATGTTTCGGTTTTTTTTTGCACCCTCAAATTCCAGATTTTAAAATAGTTGTATCTCGGCCAAAATATTGTCCTATCATAACACAAACCACACATCAATTGAAAGCTTATTTATTCAGCTTTGATGTATACATCTCAATTTCAAAAGATTTACCCGTGTGACTGGTTTTGTGGTACATGGTCACATAGAGAAAAAAAAAAAATAAAGAAAAAAAAAAAATATATATATATATATATATATTTATTTTTTATTTTTATTTTTATTTTTCTTAATATTACATGTTACATGGCAATAATAACAAATAATGATAGATTTGTAACAGAAGCATTACCATTGTTCCTTAAATTTTTTTGACCAGTTCAACCAATCAAGTCGTATTAAAATCAAGTCAAATTTTTTTCTCATTTAATATCCTGTTTCGCTTGGAAATAACTATGTTGCGATTGCTGTTTCATGTTGACTTTAAATCAATGACTGGTCATTCTGACTCCTGATTGTCTCAGCTTGATGTCTCGGATTAGTTCCTGTCCTATAAATCACCCCGGTGTTTCTCCTCTTTGCCAGTTAAAGATGTCATACGATTAGGGATCTTGTTGGGATCCTGCGGTCTCTTCCAGACATGTGTTTTAGGTGTTTGGAAGTTCATATCACTGTTTGACTCCTGTGGTCACTGTGTGTTTAGGCTTGTCTCGCAAATATTCACTGACTGATGTCTAAGTGACAAGTGCTGAAGTGTGTGGAATTCCTTGGTTATTCCAGAGTTTCTGTGCAAGGTGACTAAAATATTGTAAAAGCATTTTATTGTTTCATTTATCTGTTAGATCAGGGAATGTCTCTCTTTTATGACCCCTTTATAAATGCTTGAAATGCTCTGTAATTTGCTGTATAATCTTCAGTAGCACTGTATAATCATTCATAACATTAACAAACATTATTTCATTATGCTAAACAAGTGTCGACCTAGTTTCTAAATTAACTTTGCCATCATGCCACTGCGTGACAGAGAGAGATTTACGCCGGTTTATTAATGTTTTACACTTCAACCAAATTACGTAACAGACATCAGACGATATAAGAGATTATTTCTTTCAGCCATACATTTTTGTCACATTTAGAATTAAAATCGAGTTTTTATTTTATTTTATTTTAAATAAATTTCTGTTTTTATATGAATGTTAAAAAGATAAAAAAATCTGAATTTTATTCGTAATTTCATTTGAAAGAAATATGAGTATGTTTCATATGTATATAGAACTTTTTACTTATACTTTATTTATAATGCATTATAAAGGTGTTCATAATGCATGTTATAATGCATTATGTCTTTTCATAAATAAATTGTAACCAAAGTTGATGAGCATTATAATATTCGGATTCCTTGTTACATCTGAAACGTGTTTTTCGTTTGTCGTGTGTTTTAATGCATTATACTTTCTAAAGGTGTAACAATGATGAGTATTGGATAACTGGGTACAGTTATTATACGAGACCATACAATGCATTAATAAGGTTCTTTACAAGGCATAATTAATACATTATTTATAAAGGCTTTAACCCTCTGGTGCTCTTCAGTCATTTTTGATGAAAAAATTGTATGTTGTGGATTATTTAGAATTTTTTTTACTTCATCGAAACTTGGTAAAGTTTTTGGCACTTGCTATGTGATCACAAAAGGATCATGGACATGATTCGAAAAGGTTAAATTGTCCTGAAAAAATAGTCACACTTGTATTTTTCAACGGCCACTTTAGCAGATTTCAATTAGTGGAAACGTTTGGTACTGCGCCCAAACAAAATCTTACTGAAATCATAAATAAGAGATAAGAGATATCAACCTCAAATTTGGGGCACAACTTGTTTACATTTTTGGCTTTGATTTTTCATAGTTTTACAGTAAAACATGTTTTGGAAAATATGTATTTCATATAAAATAAAAAAATAGTGTTTGAGCCTTTTTTTTTTGTAATAATAAACTTAAACTTCTATGATGTTTTTTTCCTTAATTTTTTTTTCCTTGTGCAATAATCTGCCAAGTGTCGTCTTTAAAAAGCGACCAAACTGAAGTATGTGTTTCAAGGCTTTCAAGATTTATGACAGTTTAAGTTTGAAATTTAAGTAAAGCGTTTCTTTAAAATGAAAAGAAAAAAAATCCTCAATTTTTATTTCTAAATAAAAATTTCAATATGTTTTATATGTACCTAAAACAAATGACTTCTAAAAGGAAATGTATTGTTTCTTGCTCTAGAACACTGTTTATTAGACAACTTTGTATTCATTTGTTTATGACCGGACTATACCACCGTGTGTGCAAGTTGTTGAAGCAAGGGTTAATTCCTAGATCCTTGCATCCTGATCCCGTCTGTCAGTGTGCAGGAGATGTAGATAGAAAGAGGAACAGAAAGAGAGAGAAAATACAATGGAGAGAACATATTATGAGGAAGAGACAGAAGACAGAAAAAGTTCTGTAGGAAACAAAGGAAGCCTTGTACTTAAAGGAAAGAATGGCTGTGTGACATTGACTGACAGGAAGAGAGATTACACATGGAATGAGGAAAATAGGTGTAGATGACAGAAGATGGAGAGGACAGACTCAACACACCCTGGTCTCCTGTATAGGTGTTCAGTGTAGATGTTTTTCATTCTGTGAGGGGTCTGCAAACTACTTTTTTTAGGGAAGTGAAGCTTAAAGTTCTCCTTATTTCAGTTGCTGCAGTTATTTGAGGAACTCACAGACGTCCTGGGATGCCGGCTTAGACCAGCATGAATGTCTCTGTTAGTCCAGGCTGGTTTATGGTGGTTTGTGCTCATCATCTATAGTCACATCAAGAGGGAGAGGACATTTGATTGATAAAGTGACCAATCACAGTGTTTCATTTCTCCCATAGGGATTCTACAATCCCATGAAGCATTGCAAACAGCATTAAAAAAAACGATGGAGAAATGTAAAACTTTATAGAGAATGAAAATATTTAATAATTTTAGGTAGATCGACTTCTTCTTCATGGGAGTGGGTGGAGCTGAGAAGATCTTTTTTGCCATTTTGACTCTCTGATTGGTGGAATTGTACAGCATCAATGTAGTTTTTCACCGTGAATTCAACTGATTATTTTTAATTAAGTTGAAGTAATGTAGGCTGATGACCTCATAGCTCACTGTCTTTAAATCTTTATAAGTTACTATTAAAAATCTGTTTCCCTATGGAGAAAATGAATAGAGTTTTTACTTCCGGATTCCGACTGTTGCACTCTTTATGCCTTCATTCGTTAACTACATTAATAAACATGAACTACTAATAAAAAAAGATTATAAAATCTTAATGTTAATTTTAGTGCTGGGCAAAGATTAATCGCGATTAATCACATCCAAAATAAAAGTTTGTGTTTGCATAATATATGTGTGTACTGTGTATAATTATTTTGTATATATAAATACACACATATGCATGTTTATATTTAAGATTTTTTTTAAATTTAGATATAAATTATTTATATTTATGTATAATATAAATTATGTATAAATACATATACAGTATATACATGCAAATATTTCTTAAATAAATACATGCATATGTGTGTATTTATATATACAAAATAACTATACACAGTACACACACATATATTATGCAAACACAAACTTTTATTTTGGATGCGATTAATCGCGATTAATCTTTGCCCAGCACTAGTTAATTTTAACATTCAATTCATTGTTAAAATCAAAAGTTGTACCTGCTAATATTATTCCATGGACCTGAGCTAACAATAAACTAACAATGAACAGGTGTATTTTAGCGTTAACAAAGATTAATAAATAATGTAACAAATGAAAAAATCTGTCCTAAGTAATAAATGCTAAATATTCACACACACACACACACACACACACACACACACACACACACACACACACACACACACACACACACACTTGCTACTTAGCGTCTCAAACAAAACAAAGATTTGATGACATTAATCTGGTCATCTTTGGCAAATCCAGTGAGTAATTCTTCCTCAAAAGTGTTCATTTTATCAGCCCAGTGCTTTATAAACATGCTTTTGCTTCCAGACAGACCAGTGTCTCGTGTATGCATTTTAAAATGTTATTTACTCCAGTGATCAAAGCTGAATTTACAGCATCATTCCTCCAGTCTTCAGTGTCACATGATCCTTCAGAAATCATTATAATATGCTGATGCGCTGCTCAAGAAACATCGGTCTGCACTTGTTTGATTAATTTAGGATGATATTATTGATTGTAAAGATCAGGTCTGGCCACCAAGAGAGTCTCAGGTGCTGTTTTGGTCTTTCTCCTCTTCTCTTTCTCCTGTCAGCCGGAATGATTAACTGGCTCTAGCTGCTCAGGATTTAAAGAAATCTACACCATTCGGCCTGACTGTCACACCATCTGTTACTCCAAATGCCTCAAACAGACGCTGCACTAAACTCTAGCTTAACACGCTGGCTAAGCTAAACTAACTGCTGAGAACTTATATGGCCAATCAATGGCTGACGGGAATGACATAGTATTATCCCTCAACCGCATGACTTCATGTTTAATTTGAAGCTTAAAGGGATTGTTGTTCACACAAAATGAAAATTCTGTCATTTACGGGCACTGATGTCAGACCTGTTTGACTGTCTGTGGAACCAAGTTCAAAAGTTTAAGGGCGATTCGATTTATTTATTTTTTCTGAAAGAAGTCTCTTCTGCTCACCAAGGTTGCATTTATTTGATAAAAAATACAGTAAAACAGTAATGTTGTGAAATATTTGTACAATTTAAAAGAACTGTTTTGTATTTGAATATATTTTAAAATGTCATTTATTCCTGTGATCAAAGCTGAAGAGCGCATTGAGCTGCGAGAGAGACGCTTTACCCCAGGCGGCTTTCTGTGCGCGTGCGCTTGAACACTAGCCTGGAAATCCAGATCTAAATCTAAAAGATTAATGGTCTGGCGTCAACTAATGTAAATCGGCCAGCTTGAGGGGCGGCACCAAGCATGCATTTGAAAATCTCTCTGCACGCAATTGGATAACACTACGACCAATCACAACAATAAACCCCATACGCTTAGCTACCAGCGGAGCTAACTGGTAGATTATACTCTTACTGTATCCGGTCGGCAAAACAGCAAAAACGTCCTTCTTGCAAAGGAACGTTTAGCTCGCCTCTGGCCCGCCTATATCAGATAACCCGATATGATTGGTGCAGCTCGGATCGAGGGGCATATTTAATGAGCATCATTACTCGACGCCAGAGTAAACTCGCTGAGCAAATTCAACTTGTGCTCTCGCGAGAACTCTGGATCACCAGGGTACTTAAAGGAGCCGTATGTAAGATTGTGGCCAAAACTGGTACTGCAATCACTTTCAAATTACTGTAGAGCGGTGTATCCCCTCCCCCTCCCCCCTGACTCGAGGTTGCCAGATAGGCTGGCATTTTTTATCCGACACATTTGTAGCTGCAGCTGTGGTAACTAGAGCAGAGCTGGCAACCCGGATGCCGAAACACTACTGACTTCGTGATTGGTAGATAGGTGGAGGGGTGGAGCTTCAGGCCAAAACACAAGATGACAACATCAACATCAGTTGAGGGATGCAACTTCACTTTTAAATGACAATATCCTGGCCGGACTACTGTTGTCAGTGATATAAGTATTTGAAATGAACATGATTTCTTAATGTCTAGTGACATATCAGGGCCATTTTATGATTAATTGAAAAACATTTCTTACATACAGTTCCTTTAAACACACAAATACACACAAAAATATGTCAAGATGTCCGTCTTGGCGAGTTTTCACTTAAACGCAATCGGTTACATCAACAGTTGGGAAAGTAACCGAATGCTTGTCAGTATATTAGATCTGTGCATTTGGTCTTAAAGTGACAGCAGCCTAATAAACCTGCTGTCTGTGTCATCTAATGTTAAAGGTGCTCTACGTGATGTTCTTGTTGAAGTTCGAAGTATTGTCAAACAAGACGGAGGCTAGCTCGACCCTCCCTCCTCCTCATCCGCGCACTAACACCCCAAATCCTTCTTGTCGGTTATTGGCTGGAACAGTTTGTTATGTTTCGTGGTGCGGGTGAGCCCAGTTTGTTTTTGTTGCCGTTTGTGGAGCCTGGGCCGTCTACAGAGACCGCGTTTTTTTTTTGCAGTGTGTTCAGGGGACAGGCGGCTAGCGGATAGTGAGGAGATGTTTGCTGTGTGTGACAAAATGTTTTGGCCTAAAAAACGCGTGACATCACTTAATCAAACAACAACAACGAGAGAATCATTCACTGTTCTTCACTGAACAACTTTAGTAACTTTAATAAGAATTAATGTATACGGTGAAGAAGACTATACAGAGTTTTATTACATTTGATTACTTAATTCAATTTCTGTATAGTAGGCTATTATTATTAGTAGGCTAAACTGTTTATTTCATTTGGTTTTTAACCCATTGTTTGGTTGGGGGTCATTTTGGGGCTGTTATGAACGCATTGTCAGGGGCCCCCGGACACAGTTTTGCTTGGGGCCCCCAGAAGTCTGTCATTACTCCAGTCTTCAGTGTCATGTGATCCTTCAGAAATCATTCTAACATGCTGATTTGCTGCTCAAGAAACATTCATGATTATCAATGTTGGAAACACATTTTTCCTAAGAATTCATTGATAAATAGAAAGGTCAAAAGAACCGCATTTATTTGAAATAGAAGCCTTTTGTAACATTATAAATGTATTTACTGTCACTTTTGATCAATTTAATATGTGAATCTCATCAACAGATTCAGTTAAATGATTGACCTCAGTGGCTCGGTGATTTCTCAAGATGTTTATATTTTTCTCTGCGGGTCGTGATCTGGTCTCATGTTAAATGCTAAAAGCTAAATATAAATGCTGGACTAATGCGTAGTCGCATATCTGGCAATCTACTAACAACTAACAATCCTGTTACTTTTGAAATGACTTGTTTGCTTGGATCATAAAGTTAATTGCAAACAACAAAAACCAAATTGGCTAGTAGTTTAAACCGGATTATACCGAAACAAAGTGCCGTTCCCACAGAAGCCGTAACATTTGAGGAATTAGAGCATATGAGAAGGATTTAAAGATCAGAAGGTCTTATTAAAAGCTCGGTTGAAATCCCACTTACACAATGATGTTGCTATTCTTTCATTCTTTCACTCTTTCTTTGCTTGCGTGGCTGTGAGAGTTTGCTACGAGAGCCAAACTGTGCTTGTTGTTGTGTATTTAGTGTAGTATCTAAATTTACAACTTAGCCTAATAGACATGTCACAACTCAAGTTTACCTCAAGGACTATATTCAATGACTGTCTCAAGCACCTAATAAACCACTTCCCCAGCCTCAGGTGTCAGATTCAACATGACCTTTGACCCCCAGGAAGCATTTGTATGTTATAGACAACACCTTGTTGGCTGTTTGATTGATCGCCTCTGTAAACCACGTCAGGTTCTGAGATCACGTGTGTAACTGGCAGGAGATAATGTTCCTTGTCGATATCAGTGTGGTTTATGATTGGCATTTGTCCCACCTCTGAGGTAAACATGGTGCTAGGGCTGCTGGGAGCTCGTGCGTCAGTCAGTTACACACCTTTATTGCTTGTATTTACTTTAGCTTCATGACATTCCTCTGCCCAGGTCTCATGATTTTCCATATCATAAACCGTAATAAACAAATCCATCGGTGTGTTTGATCAGTCTCTCCATAGGTAACAGATTTTGTGGTTGTAGTTTGTAGTTCTACTATGTCATATTTCTCCTCCAAACACCCAAGCATTTTCATAAAGAGCATAAGACCTATTTTAACTTTTTTTTTTTTTCATTGTGACAATTAAGCACATTTATATATTTTACATCATCAAAATGCATTGAGATGTTTTAGATCGTCAAAGTCGTCATTTTTCATTATTCTGAATGTGATTCTCAAATCACAAATTTTAAGATTTTATCAGCATAAACGATACAATAAATATTATTATTAATATGTATTATTTTGTATTATAAATATAACCATACAATATTATATAGATCAAGGTTCAACTGAGTAGCAAATCATCATATTAGAATGATTTCTGAAGGATCATGTGACCCTGAAGACTGGAGTAATGATGCTGAAAATTCAGCTTTGCATCACAGGAATAAATTAATTTTTAAAGCATATTAAAATAGAAAACCATTATTTTAAATTCTAATAATATTTTGCAAAATTACTGTTTTTTTCCCCTGTATTTTTTATCAAATAACTGCAGGCTTGATGAGCATAAGAGACTTCTTTCAAAAACATTAAAAATAGTAATGTTTCCAAACTTTTGACCTGTACTGTACTGTATGCTATATTAGTTAGGATACCATTTTTTAATTTTTTTATTATATATCCCCCCCCCCCCCCCCCAAATTATTTATTTTACAGATTTTTTTTATTTTATTTGCTTAAGCATAAATTAAAGGCAATACGATTAATATTAACTAAATATATTGCTATATTATTAATAATAATAATTTTATATATATATATATACACACAATTTTATTGTCTAATTTGTTATTTATATTTAAATCAAACATTTCTTAAAAAATATTAATAATTATTATGTCACAATCCAAAAATATGTAAAAAATATTAAGCGCTATATTTGTAGGCTATATATGAGTAATATCTTAATTGTTTCTTTTATGGGTGAAATATGACCAAGAACGTTTCGAGAGAGTCGCACCACTTGATGAACATCTGTTAAACACATCTCGCGCTCTATTTCCCGCTTGTGATCCACTAGGGATGAATAAACTTTATTTAGTTTGAAATGCAGAGAGTTGATGCGCTGCCAGAAATCCGATTGTCAAATGCTTATCCATCAGTTTATGTCCATGTGGCAGTGTGGCTTCCTCTGGGTGTGTGAGGGGTTATTATAAACACAGAGATTACTGTACATCCAGCTCATGTTTAACGTATATTAATCACAAGATAACATAGCTCATCTAACCAGGTTACATGACCACCTGGGCTTTGCTCGTCATTCTGAAGAACACAGGAAATGAAGTAAAGAGTGACAGGAGGGATAAATACTGTGAAATCTTCACTTCCCCGTAAGCGAGGATGGATAATACATGCTTCAATGAAATGATTGTATAACAGAGTGTAAGAAATGAAGAGATATACATGCATAAAGGAGACAGAGACCAGCTGTGAATCTAAATAACCTCATGGATAAAAGTGTCAGAGAGAAACTAAAATAACAGAATAGGAAGTGAGAATATGTATTAAAGTAAACAGTTGTTCTTCTCACTAGTTGTTTCTGAAGTAAAAGTCTTGTCCAGCCTATATGATATACACTACTGTTCAAATGTTTGGAGTTAGTCATTTTTTTAAGTGCCCCATTATGCTATTTTAAACGTTACTAATTTTGTTTTGGCGGTCTCAAACTATAGGTTTACCTGCATTCAAGGTAAAAAAGAAAAAGAAAAAGAAAACACAAATTTTCTCACAATATGCATTGTAGCATCAGCTCTTTTTGATGAGCCAGTCTGATGTGATTGGTCTACTCTGCTCTGATTGGTCAGATGGACCAGTCTGTTGTGATTGGTTTACTCTGCTCTGATTGGTCAGATGGACCAGTCTGTTGTGATTGGTCTACTCTGCTCTGATTGGTCAAATGGTGCAGTCTGTTGTGATTGGTCTACTCTGCTCTGATTGGTCAGATGGACCAGTCTGTTGTGATTGGTTTACTCTGCTCTGATTGGTCAGATGGACCAGTCTGTTGTGATTGGTCTACTCTGCTCTGATTGGTCAAATGGTGCAGTCTGTTGTGATTGGTCTACTCTGCTCTGATTGGTCAGATGGACCAGTCTGTTGTGATTGGTTTACTCTGCTCTGATTGGTCAGATGGACCAGTCTGTTGTGATTGGTTTACTCTGCTCTGATTGGTCAGATGGACCAGTCTGTTGTGATTGGTTTACTCTGCTCTGATTGGTCAGATGGACCAGTCTGTTGTGATTGGTCTACTCTGCTCTGATTGGTCAAATGGTGCAGTCTGTTGTGATTGGTCTACTCTGCTCTTATTGGTCAGATGGTCCAGTCTGTTGTGATTGGTCTATTCTGCTCTGATTGGTCAGATGGTCCAGTCTGTTATGATTGGTCTACTCTGCTCTGATTAGTCAGACGGCCCAGTCTGTTGTGATTGGTCTACTCTGCTCTGATTGGTCAGATGGTCCAGTCTGTTGTGATTGGTCTATTCTGCTCTGATTGGTCAGATGGTCCAGTCTGTTGTGATGGGTCTACTCTGCTATGATTGGTCAGATGGTCCAGTCTGTTGTGATGGGTCTACTCTGCTATGATTGGTCAGATGGTCCAGTCTGTTGTGATTGGTCTACTCTGCTATGATTGGTCAGATGGTCCAGTCTGTTGTGATGGGTCTACTCTGCTATGATTGGTCAGATGGTCCAGTCTGTTGTGATGGGTCTACTCTGCTATGATTGGTCAGATGGTCCAGTCTGTTGTGATGGGTCTACTCTGCTATGATTGGTCAGATGGTCCAGTCTGTTGTGATTGGTCTACTTTGCTCTGATTGGTCAGATGGTCCAGTCTGTTGTGATTGGTCTACTTTGCTCTGATTGGTCAGATGGCGCAATCTGTTGTGATTGGTCTGCCGTTTACAGAGCGTGTTGGAAACTTAACGGCCATAACCATATCTGAATTTCAGCTCCAAAGGCTTCCTCATCACTTTATACACCGTTATAAGAACGATGGCGTCGGCATTGAAAAGCAACTGTTTTCATACATGGATGCACAATTTTCCACCTCCACACAAGGATATTATAGGTGGTTGCCAGGGCGTTGCTATATTGTTGCTAAAATATGTTGAGTTCTATGTGGTTTCTCATTGTTTCAAGTCTTAAGAGTTCACCCTCAAGTCATCCAATGCATCCAATCCTCAGTGAAAGACATGTGATGACTTGAATCACAACCAGACTGGTTCAGGTTTACACACCTGATAAACAAGTAAAGGTAAAATGAAAGGTTAAAACACAAGTGAGTGAACTCCTTCAGAAGAAACACTGTTCTGAGAAACGTGCGCGTGCAGCGCGAGATTAAACATGTTTACTCTTTCTTGACATAGCCTGGGTTATAGTTTATTTGTATTTGACTTTCCCTCTCTATGGTTTTTCTTTTACAGAATGGAGGATGAAGCCATAGTGGACAGGGGAGCGTCTTACATCAAAAACGTGTGTGACGAGGAGGTTGAGGGTACGAAACATGCGCGCGCGCACACACACACACACTTAAATATATTGTGTGATATACGATCTCCTTTGTGACGACTGCAGATCCCTAAGACTCTTACGTACTGTGGATTGAGTTTCACGCTCACTTTCACTCACTCAAGTCTCACTCTCTGTTGAGGGCCAGCTGTGTTTTTTTATTACTTTTTTTTATTCTTGCATTGGTAGTAATTTATGTTTAAGGGCAGGAGAGGATTATGAGTGATGCAGATGTAACAAACCAAAGCTCTACACGTGAAGATGTTTACTATCTTAATACACACACACACACACACACACACACACACACACACACACACACACACACACACACACACACACACACACACACACAGATAATCTGTTTCCACACAAATGGGCGTCTAAATGGGCGTCACTGTAGCTCACTATATTTCAATGCAAAACCCTTTGTCTTATTCACATATGCCACCTATATATTTATATAAATGTGTGTGTGTGTATATATGTATATATATAATGTATGCAAATACATATATGCATTTTTGTTTATATATATATATATATATATATATATTTGTATTGTATATATTTTGTGTTTAATATATTTCATGTTTTTTACAACACAAAAAATTAGAATACTGACACTGTGGGCCATATTCAAATTTGCAGCCCCAGTTTTGTCCATGTTTGCAGCTTACAAATAATTGACTCGTCACAGTTCACTCTGACTGAATTCCCCTTTCAGTTGTGGAATGTATAAAGTATTACAGGTTTAGACATCTAAAAATATCTTCACATCAAAAGCAGATCAAACACACATTCTCAAACATGAGCATTTCACACACTCATGCGCTTTCTATATTTGTTTCTCTCTCTCTCTGTCTCTCATCATCCCTGAACTTTGGACTTTCACATGATGGACACACACACACACACACACACTAGTGCTATCAGATAACGTCTGGTGGACGTATTTGTTTAAAGTCAAACCTGAAATGAATGAAGGATGACTAAAGCATGATTGATGGATGACTAAAATGATGAGCAATTAGTCCTTATATTGTTCTGTGAGTGTGTGTTCATCTAAGCGTGTGTGCTTTCTGTTTTTACATCCACTTCCTGGAGATGTTTTACCATTTCCTGCCTGATCAGCTGTACAGGAAGTTGTTGCCATTTATCTATAATCTAACAAGTGTGAGATACGAGTCAGTTTTCCCCTCAGAAAAAAACACAAATGCATGCCAACACAAACAGACTGATATTCCTTCTTACACATGTTCCTGGTCTCATTATGAATGATTCATCAGTACTTGTTCTTCCAAAGAAAAGAAATGTTGTAAAAATTTAACTCTGAAATGACTTTTTCTAATGTCATCTTGACATTTTTTCCTGTTTCACCCGTGCAAACACTTTAGAAAGTGAATACAATGCGATACTATTGGTTGTCATCACACCAGTGTTGTTTTACTATTTTACAGTATTTATTAATATTTTGAATTAGCTTTTTTTTTTGTTTAATTAAATTTTTATTTTATTTGATGTGCTTTGTCATTTTTAATAGTTTTAGTTGATTAGTTTTGAATATTATAAATTTTTTATAAGAATTATATTAATATTATTTGTAATATGAATTATTATTTCTATTTAGCTTTAAGTTGAACTTGAGCATTGGAAATGACCAACTCTTATTGAAAATAAATGTCTTATACGGTTGCTTTTTTTTTTGCTTTGATACTGTAAAAAGTCTCAACTCTGAGTAACACAATCCTCCATGTTGAAATCCATATTGCAAAATTCCGCAGATTTTCTCCCAAAGTTTTCGGCTTCCATCAAATCGATTATACATTGGCAGGATAATCATTGACAGCAGCAGGCATACATATTAAACAGAAAAAATGCTGTGTTTACTAAAGCAATGACATCATTATTCTTTATCTGGTTATCTGTTCATCTATTTTTAGGCTTTAATTTATAACCTGTCACTCTGATATGTATGTATCTGTGTATCTGTAAGAGTGTATGTGTGTGTTTGTTGGTAATCCTGTAATCTTACCATGCCTTGTGCCTGTGTGTAGGTCATCACACAGTCTACATTGGCGTTCATGTGCCTAAGAGTTACCGTCGCCGCCGGCGACACAGACGACGATCCAATCACAAAGAGAGGAGGGAACGTGTGACGGAAAACGTGAGCGACAAATCGGACACAGAGAACACAGATGATCCCTCCTCCAGCATCCTCAAACCACTCAGTAAGTGACACACGGCCCTCAAATGAAGAAAAACTGCTCCTGTATCTCTGCGCTATTGATATGATCAAAATAGTAGGGAGAAAGTGCAATGCCCAAAATGGCAGAATAAAGTCCCACTTTTTAAATAAAAGTGCCAATTGGCAACTGTTAAAGTCATTGTGTCACAGCAGCTGTTAGAAGCTCCGGTTGCTTTAGAAACTTCGTTCGGCTGCATCCGAAATCACATACTTCCCTTCTATATATATATATATATACACAGTATGTGACAAAAGAAGTATGTCTGAATTCACAGTACTCATAAAAGAGTAGGCAAAAAATACCCAGATGACCTACTACTATCGGCAAAATAATAATAATGATAATTCATTACATTTATATAGTGCTTTACATGGAAGAAGGGGATCTCCTCAACCATCACCAATGTGCAGCATCCACCTGGATGATGCGACGGCAGCCATAGTGCGCCAGAACGCCCACCACACACACTTACTGGTGGAGAGGAGACAGAGTGATGAAGCCAATATATATATATATATATATATATATATATATATATAATAAATAATAATTCATTACATTTATATAGCGCTTTTCTCGGCACTCAAAGCGCTTTACATAGAAGGGGGAATCTCCTCAACCACCATATATATATGGGATGATTAGGAGGCCATGATGGACAGAGGCCACTGGGCAAATTTGGCCAGGCTGCCGGGGTTAAACCCCTACTCATTTCGAAAGACATCCTGGGATTTTTGTGATCACAGACAGTCAGGACCTCGGTTTAATGTCTCATCTGAAGGACAGTGCTCTTTGACAGTATAGTGTCCCCATCACTACACTGGGGCGTTAGTACCCACACAGGCCACAGGGTGAGCGCCCCCTGCTGGCCTCACTAATGCCTCTTCCAGCAGCAACCTGGTTTTCCCTGGAGGTCTCCCATCCAGGTACTAACCAGGCTCAACCCTGCTTAGCTTCAGTGGGCAACCAGTCTTGGGCTACAGGGTGATGGCCAATACAATTCTGAAGTGTGCATACTATGGACACTTTACTATCCCATTAGGCCACAGGAGAGGATTTATGAATGGCAGTGAAGCGACGCAACTGACGCTGGTAGGTCACATGACCATGACAACATGGCGAATGTAGTACATCCAGATTATATTCATACAACACACATTCATACTATATAGAACATACTATTTGGTAATTACGTATTTAAAATAAGTACCTACTCAAGAGAGTATGCGATATCGGACGCAGCCACTCAGTGTTCTGAGACGCGCTAGACTGTAAAAATGCTGTTTTTTTTGTCATGATTTGTGCATTTAGAAAACAAAATTTATGAGACCGTTGTTGTCAGGTTTCATTGGTGATTTCAAAAATGACATTTATTCATAAACTTGGTGAACAGCTTTGGAGAATCTGACATTTCCTCATTCTAAGAGACAGCAGCTGTACTTGAGTGAGTGAAATAGCTGCCCGAGGGGTGTTTCAGAGACGGCCGCAGAGTGAAATGAATCACCCTAAAGGGACTTTGTTACTGGTATGTGGTTCGTAAAAAGGTTTTTCCTTTTTAAGTGTGGATTTCATTTGTTTCACCAGTGAAAGTTAGGCAGAAATGTCACATGCGTATGTCACATGACTAGTATACAATGACTTAAATTTTGAACTATTCCTGACACAGTGCTATTATGTTACTTCGCAAGACTTGGATTGTAGTCTTATTGACTACTTTTATTATATTTTTATAGTACCTTTTGGGGATTTTGGCAGTATAGTCACCATTTTTCTTGCAAGGAAAAGAGCAGCTCAGACATCTCCTTTCGCGTTTTAAATAAACCAATACACATTTCTACAAGTATGTCTTAGAAGAAAACCTATTTTACAGATTATCCCAGAGCACTTCTTGATGTTCTGGAGAATCAGAGAGCGATGGAGAGAGAGAACGAGATAAAGCGGTCCTTACAGCCTCAGTTAAAGGTCTTTGTGTGTGCTAATCTCTCCTTATCAGTGGCATGGCTGAAAAGGCAAAGCATCAAGCTAAACAAGTGCACAGTCACCTTTATCTGCGCTTATCTTCTGTGAACCCATTCTACCTCTCCATCGCTCCTTCGACTGTAGATCGTGTGAGACCGCAGAAATCACACGTTTCACACAGTCATTACTTACAGTAAGTCACTGGGTTAAACTAACAAACACATTTCTCGCACAAATAGTTTGTACAGCTTCTCATGGCCTGGATTTGTGGCTGGATTTAGCATTAGTGGTCAGCTGATTGCAACAATACCGCTAGTTTCAGTGTTGAGGATTTGCTAGCTAGTGTATAATGGGTAATTCTAGCCACTTGTGGTAAGCGGTGTTAACTTTTAGCTCAGGTTAGGAGGCATCGAGTTAAGCGTGGGCCGAAGGGATGTTCTTCCCGTTTCTCTGTTATGTACACCCTGGCCTTATTTACTCCGGAGGGGCTGTTTTCAGGCCATTGAGGGAGGACAACAATCCCCCAGCTTTGATTAGTTTAGCTTAGATTAGCATAGCATGCTCCAAATGTGCTAAACTGCACAGAAAGAAAGGCAGTGGTAAAAAGCCTTCGATATGTTTAAGGATCAAATCTGGTATCGGTTATCGTGCATTTTTCTACTTTGATACAGTTGTTGTAATTGCATATTATATTATCAGCATAACAAATTGAGTGATTATTCAGAACCTCAGTATTCGGTTTGTCTCGTTTGATTCAATGACGTTGATCATCTGATGATCATGTTCTCTAGCAAGATTTGAGATGATGCAAAGAGCATCTTTTCATCACATCTGACCATCAAATAAACAAATATGTGACCCTGGATCACAAAACCAGTCACATGTCGCACGGGTATATTTGTGGTAATAGCCAACAATACATTCATTGTATGGGTCAAAATGATTGATTTTTCTTTTATGCCAAAAATCATGAGGATATTAAGTAAAGATCATGTTCCATGAAGATATTGTGTACATTTCCTACTGTAAATATATAAAACATTTCTTTTTGTGAGTAAATGCAGCACAATCGAGAACATAAATGAACAACTTTAAAGGCGATTTTCTCAATGTTTCGATTTTTTGGCACCCTCATATTCCAGATTTTAAAATAGTTGTATCTCGGCCAAATATTGTCATATCCTAACAAACCATACATCAATGAAGCTTATTTATTCACCTTTCATGTGATGTATAAATTTCAATTTCAATTTTTTTTACCCATGTGACTGGTTTTGTGGTCCAGGGTCACATATGTCTCTTTATATGTCATAAAGCTGCTTAAATGCAGAATCATAAATGTTTTTTAAGTCGCGCATTTTAACTTTTTTTTACATTTCTTACTGAAAGATATTCGAAAGAAGCCAAAATAGATCCATCTACTGCAGTGTTGATATGTGATGAGAAATTACTAAGAAAAGTGTAGTTGCTTTTATTTGATGTCACAACAGTTAAGTGGAAGAATTCAGAACTTACCTAAAATTCAGAGTTGACAATTTGAAATGATGAGTTTGACAAAGACATAAACAGTCAGAAATTCATAGCAAACTATAGCTATATTAGTCATGCATGACATGATTTGATATGTATTTAGTTGTACTTGGACATTGTGTGTGTGTGTGTGTGTGTGTGTTTGTGTGTGTGTGTGTGTGTGTGTAAGAGAGAGAGAGAGTGAGAGTTTTAATAACTCTTTCTCTCTCTCTCTCTCTCTCTCTCTCTCTCTCTCTCTCTCTCTCTCTCTCTCTCTCTCTCTCTCACACACACACACACACACACACACACACACACAACTTTACCTTGACCTGAGGCTAGACTGAAAAGAAGCATGCACATCTGTGCACATGCATGACATGCGTTGATCTTGATACACATGTAAATACACTTGGTATGTCCCAATGCAGACTTTGAATCAAAATATCCAGTCCTGTTGCAATGCAGACGAGAGATTTCCCCATGTTCTGACTTCCCTAACTAGCAGGGAAGGCCAGAATCACAGAAATCACTGTATTTTTGGACCTAATTTCCCAGACGTAGACACAGATCTCATCAGTATCCCAAAAGTCTCATCTTAACCCGTTTGTTTTGTCTAGTTTTACCTTTAAAAAAGGCCTTGCCTGTGCAGAGAATTAAGTCTTTGTAATTTAAACGTGTCCACGTTTAGAAAAGGTGTGGCGCAACTTTCACATTATAACGTTCAGTATACAACAGTGTGGTTATGAGAAATGCTGACATAGGCTCCCTCATGCATTTTCCTCATGCATGTATTTTGTGCTTTGCATCTCAAGGAAACTTCCCTGTCAAATTCAGATTGAAATCTCAAAGAGGGGTCAGTTCTGGCTCAGTCTGCTTTCGCAACACTATCTATTTCTGTTTCTCCAGGAAATAAAGTCTCTCGTACTGACTGTTTTTTTGGGTGTAACACTCACATTTACAAGAAAGCTCATTCATCTTGATGTTACATAACACCTATGCAGGAAACAATCTATTTTATTTCTATTACATTCCCACCTTAAGCAGACAGAGTGCTATTGTCCTGTTGTGTAATTGTCTGTTTCTGGTATATGATCTGTAGTTTGATTGTATTGGCTTGTCTTTATGTTATGCTGGCCTGTCACACCTTGTTTGTTGTTTCCTCATCAGTTTCTCCGGCAGCAGAGCGGATCCGCTTTATTTTGGGGGAAGATGACAGCGGCCCACCTCCACCGCAACTCTTCACCGAACTCGACGAGCTTCTTTCCGTCGACGGTCAAGAGATGGAGTGGAAGGAAACGGCCAGGTAAAGTGTACAAACACTCAAGAAATATTTTAAACAGAAGATTTAGACAAAAATGCATCTTGATTTCACAGGTATTCACAGTCCGTGTTACATTATATTCTCAGTATGGCCACAAGGGGCGCTATAGTGGTTAATGTAGACTGTCTTCTTCTACTGTTATGAAAGAGTATTTTTTTTCTAGCCTATTATCCCAGCATCCCAATTTGCACACTTCACACCCAAGTCAAGAATACTATATCGAACTATATCGATATAGTTTAACTATAACTATATTGAACTGAAATTCGGGCGAAAACTATGCGAATTAAGATGCGAGGCTTGTCTTAATTCAGAATAGCATGTTATTATAATACTTTTTCTGCCGTATCTTTATATTGCATAAATAGTAAGATTAGTCTGCTAATATTTGAAATTTTGAATTATCCCTGAATCCCAATTTGCATAATATCCAAATTAATCTCGAATACTATTTAGGCCGAATTGTATGCAAATTGCGATGCAATACTAGTTTTATTTCAGAATAGCACTCTTATTATTTCTGCCATATCTTTATATTGCAGAAATAGAATAGTGTGCTATATTTTTAAAGCCTATTATCCCCGAACCCCAATTAGCACACTATCCACCCTAACTAGTATTAAAGAATACTAATATCGAACAGTATTTCAGACAAATAGTATGCAAATTGCGACGCAAGGCTTGTCTTAATTCAAAATAGTATGTTATCATACTACTCTTTCTGTTTCTGCCATAACTTTATATTGCAGAAATGGTAAGAATAGCATGCTTGTATACTATTCCGAATGAATTTTATGTTCCTAAGGTGTTTGTTTAGTTCTTGAGTTTCATTGGCTAATCTGCATGGAACAAATCACAGTATTCTGGCATTTGATTGGCTCATTTGCACATTTTTGCATTTACATTGATTCATTTAGCAGACACTTTTTCACTGTTTGAGTCACAGGAATCCCATCATTGTGTTTATTAACCATTTTGCATCATTTTCTAATTTCGTTGACTTCAGCAGATTTCCAGCTATTTTGTCCTCAGACGGATATGTAGGTTAGAAACACACTCTTGAAAGATGGAGACCTCTCATTTGTCTCCGCTAAAACAACAGAAGTATTCAACACTGGCGTCATTTACCCAAATGCTCACGATTTTAGTCCCACTTGACTGATCTTAGGATTTTACACATTCCTGTCTGTGTTCCCTCTCACGTATGCTATTAGATAAGCCTTCTGATTTCAGAATAACAGTAATAAATTACACAAGAACAAAATGTATCTGAGAAACAGATCTGGAATTAAGGAGAGGTACATTCTTTCTTTTCTTTTTTTTTTCTTTTTTTTTTTTTGTTACCCAAAAGTCTATTTGCCCTCATTTACTCGCCATCATTCCAGACTGTTTTGTTTTTCACATAAATAGCATGACAGGGAGTAAATAATGACAACATTTTTACTATTTTGGCTCAGTTATACTTATGAACTTGATCAAAAAGCAAGAGACAAAGAAACCGAGGAAAGACACGTCAGCAAAAAGACAAAGCTTCTTTCATCTGGTCCAAGTAGTTTTGATTTCCGGTGTGTATTTAGTGACGGATGATCTTTTCCTGCCACGAACATATCAACTGACACACACTTTCACTCTTACTCACTCACTCACACACTCTTCTATGTGTGTTTTTTTATTGTACAAACTGTATATTCTATCCCTTACACTAACCTAACCCATCACAGAAAACTTTTGGCATTTTTCTTGAATGTAAATAATAATAATAATTCTGTTTAGTATTTTTATTTTTATTTTTTTTTGCCTCGTAAACCATGTTTATGTTGTAATACCCATGTCATTATACACATTTGTGTCCTCATAAACCATATATACAAGAACACACACACTCACACTCACACACACACACAGGTCTTGCAAACTAGTAATTTCTGAAACTGTAATTTAACCGTTAAATCATGTTTTTGAGTCATTCTATGAAACGAGTGCTAAAGTATTTTTAAATGACAAGGCTTGGTTTGGATATGTTATACTTGAACATGAAACATGAAAAATAACCACGGATGTTGAATGTCAGTAGAACAAGCTTTTGAAATTTGCTTCTCTGAAAACTTTTATGATGTCACTTCCTTTTCATTACGACCTTTAAACTCTTCACTATTATTTTGAGAGGAATAATAGGGTTCGGGGGTTCTTGGATATAATAAATAAATAAATTGTTTTAATATTATTTATTTTATTTTATTTTATTTTAATTTAGTTTACGTAGATGTGATTTATGATGTGATTTATTAAGGGAAAACCAGTGCAAATTTGTAGAATTTATTTACTTATTTGGGTGATATGGACATGCAAATACAACAAATTAAACTGCAAATACGACATGAAATAATATTTCAATAGAATGTTTATAATTAATTTTGAATGGATATATTTAATCTCACATAGCAGTCAATAGCAGGTTTTTGTGTTTTGTTCAAGTCCATCAAATGGTACGGACACAAATGGCGCTCCTGGAACGGTTTCTTTCTTTGAATTTGCATGATCCAGATTTACATGTTAAGATCTACATGGCTCATTTTGAAATGAAACCATTTGCTAACAAAGAGCCCATTGTTTTTATGTGTGTGCATGTGTGTGTGTGTGTGTGTGTGTGTGTGTGGATGGAATGATGGATGGATGCACAAACCGAGTTCACAGAGTTCTCATGGGTTTCTGGGTTTACCTGTGGCTCAGGTAACATATCAAAACTGCAGGCCGCCGTGTGTGTGTGTGTGTGTGTATCACTTTTGTCTCGGATATCATACCCACGCTTGGCTAAACTCAGCTCACCAGCCTCTCTGCACAAGATTACAGGGTTCTAAGGGATATCTGTGTGTGGTTGGGTATGGTTTCTCTAAGACAGATATTCGCTCAAGTAGACATGGGTAAGCTGATAACAGGGCCAGAAGCTTTGAATCATTTTGATTCTTATTTTACATTAAAAAGCTTTCAGTTAGTCAGCATAAATCTAAAGTTACGCAGCTATCTATCTCCTTCTGTTTTTGGCAAATGGTATAAGCTTAAACCAACAAAAATACATTTGATGTGTTCCTATAGTAAGTATATATAATAATAATATTTCCTTGCAATCAGTGATGGTAAAAGCATGATATTAAATGATTGCCATATCCATATACCATTCAAAATGTTGGGGTCTCAAAGAGCATAAGTCTCTTCTGCTCACCAAGGCTGCACTGATCAAACATACAGTAAAAACATTAATATTGTGAAATATTTTGACAATTTAAAATTTCAGAGTCTTTAGTGTCACATGATCTAATATGCTGATTTGATGCATTTCTGATTATGATCAATGTTGAAAAAAAAAAACTGTTTCTTGATTAATACAAATTCTTTGATAAATAGAAAGTTAAAAAATAAAAGCAATTATTTGAAATAGAAATCTTTTGTAACGTTATTTATGTATTAACTGTCACTTTTGATCAGTTTAATACATCCTTGACAAATTTACATTTACATTTACATTTATTCATTTAGCTGACGCTTTTATCCAGAGCGACTTACAATTGCTATATATGTCAGAGGTCGCACGCCTCTGGAGCAACTAGGGGTTAAGTGTCTTGCTCAGGGACACATTGGTGTCTCACAGTGGATTCGAACCCGGGTCTCTCACACCAAAGGCATGTGTCTTATCCACTGCGCCCCACCACCCCCACAAATACTAAAAAAACCTTTGAATCAGAAGTCCCCACTGGGATAGAAAATCATGTACACACACACACACACACACACACACACACACACACACACACACACACACACACACACACACACACACACACACACACACACACACACACACACACACACACACAGATTTATATTTACATGTACCATGGTAAAACACGTGTATGATCAATATGCATGACCAAAAATAAAAGGTGTTATGATGATAAATGTCATTCTGAAAAAACATGGCATTGTGATAAATGTCCCCCAAAATTTTATTATCGTGGTATTTTAATAAGTACCTGGGATAATGTCACTGTACAGGGTCACGGTGCTCTAAATGTAATTTTTTTTCAAGATTCAGCTGTTATCTAAACATTTAAGTGTGTTTTCTGTTTCTCTCAGATGGATAAAGTTTGAGGAGAAGGTGGAGAAGGGTGGAGAACGGTGGAGTAAACCCCATGTGGCCACTCTGTCTCTTCACTCGCTCTTCCAGCTGAAAAACTGCATCGAGAAAGGAACCATCATGCTGGACATGGAGGCAAACTCACTTCAGCAGATCGTTGGTAAAACTGCACTTCAATCTTCATTTCGGCTGTATAAGGTTCTTGAATTGTTATATGGTTCTTAAAGGGATAGTTCACTTTGAAATTAATTTTTGGTATGTTTTAGCTTACCTCAAGGGCATCCAAGATGTAGGTGTCTTTTTTTCCGCAGTAGTTTCAATTTTTATATTTTTAGGTCAAACCGTTCTTGTCTGTCAGTCATATAATGCAGGTCTATGGTCATTATCTCAAAACACAAGCACAGAGTCCAAATTAAAACAATTCCCCGTCGTCCAAATTAAACAATTCCCCATCGTAAGTACACATTGATGGCCTAAGACACGAAACGAGCGGTTTGTGTGAGAAAACGAACAGTATTTATATCGTTTTTACCTCTTATACGCAGCCATGTCGAAGTGATCTGATCTGACGTGTACGCAGACTGGTGCATAGATATATACACTAGATGTCGCCTTAAAGACATTCGTTCCAATGAACTGCCGTAGACAAGGCGACATCTAGTGTATATATCTATGCACCAGTCTGCGTACACATCAGATCAGATCACTTCGACATGGCTGCGTATAAGTGGTAAAAACGATATAAATACTGTTCGTTTTCTCACACAAACCGCTCGTTTCGTGTCTTAGGCCATCAATGTGTACTTACGATGGGGAATTGTTTCATTTGGACGACGGGGAATTGTTTTAATTTGGTCTCTGTGCTTGCTCTTTGAGACAGTGACCATCGACCTGCATTATATGACTGACAGACAAGAACGGTTTGACCTAAAAATATAAAAATTGAAACTACTGCGGAAAAAAAGACACCTACATCTTGGATGTCCTTGAGGTAAGCTAAAACATACCAAAAATTTATTTCAAAGTGAACTATCCCTTTAAGAGGTTTCAGATTAGTGTTTCGGTTTCTGTTCTTTAATAAAGCACCAGTATATTCTTGATGAAATCTGTCTCTGTCTTTCAGAAATGATCACTGACAGTCAGATCGAGAACGGGCAGCTAAAGGCCGACCTGAAGGAGATGGTCATGTACACTTTGCTACGGAAACATCGCCACCAGACCAAGAAGTCCAACCTGCGTTCGCTGGCTGACATTGGAAAAAGCGTGTCGAGCGCGAGTCGTCTGTTCACCAACCAGGAGAACGGTAACACAGCTGCCACATTAAACCTCTCGCTTACACTCTATCGGTTTCCACATCTCTCCTCTCACTTTCACCGTCAGCATCTATCTGATCAATCCTTCCGCACGTCTCTCACACATGCTGCGTTCATATCGTACAGATGTTTTCTAACAGTCTTGTGGGCGGAAGAAAAATCACATTCGCACGGTGCAAAACTGAAACTGAAAATCCTTTGATGTTTCAAACTTGCAAGTAATCAAATTTGCTGATGAGATGCAGTAGGTTATTAAACCTCAAACCCTCCCAGGAAGAACTAGAAACCATTAGAAATGTATCAGAGCAAGCATTGGTTTCTGCAATTTGCTGCTGAAACACTTTATTTAATCTGATTTAGTATCAATTTAATCATGTTTCTCTCAGTTTTTGGGAATAACTGGCTTAACTAACTTAACTTAAAGGTACACTATGAACCCTTTTTTGTTCAAAATGAACAAATTTGATCCCTTAAAACACATCTTTGATCACCAAAATGTCACATTTAAACGTTTTATTCCTTCTTCACATTAGCTTGAATGTAACTCTACACCCTTGCCTCATTAAGTATGATTATGTAAATGAGCCCCGCCTCCACTCACTCACACCAGCTCAGAATTCCTAATCCACTCGCTCAACTTTACTGCAATAAATGCGGGACAATGGCAAGTGGAAATACTGGTTTAATTCAGCCTTATATGTTTGAACCAGAAACTTTTAGAAGAAGAGGAAAAGTGAATTATGCAGACCCGTCTACAAGTCGATGTATTAGAATGGTAATACGTTTTATGTATCGCTCTCTACAACGCCAGACACATAACTGTAATTAAGATTAGCCTTTTGCTTGACTACGTTATCAAACAGCTAATAATGTGTTGCTAATGTTACACAAACCATGTTCCCGGTCACCATCTCAGAGTCAGACAGCTGACTACTAACAATCAGCAACACTTTGAACAACTATTGAACAATAGAACGCCAGTGGAGAGAGATCGACGGAGAAAAGTTGCTCCGGCTACTTTGACGCGTGTCTGGTGTGTGAGTGGCGGAGGTTAGTTTCACAACGAGTGAGAAAGGTTGACATGGAGCAGCTAAATCTCCAACCTCCGGAGAATCTCCTGTTTAAATAAACACTGAACAGAGGAAAGTCTGCTGGAAAAAAGAGAACAAGAATCAGAATTATATTGTGTACCTCATTGAGGCACTTTTCACCATCCGATTAAAATGCATTTTCTCAGTATAAAAGTAAAAGGTTTTATGTTGACTTTAAAGGGATACTCCACTTTTTTTGGAAATATGCTCATTTTACAACTCCCCCAGAGTTAAACAGTTGAGTCTTACCGTTTTCGAATTCATTCAGCCGAACTCCGGGTCTGGCGGTATCACTTTTAGCATAGCTTAGCATAGATCATTGAATCGGACAGGACCATTAGCATCTCTCTCAAAAAAATGACCAAAGAGTTTCGATATTTTTCCTATTTAAAACTTGACTCTTCTGTAGTTACATCGTGTACTAAGACCGACGGAAAATGTAAAGTTGCGAGAGAGATGCTAATGGTCCTGTCCGATTCAATGATCTATGCTAAGCTATGCTAAAAGTGGTACCGCCAGACCCGGAGATCGGCTGAATGGATTCAAAAACGGTAAGACTCGACTGTTTAACTCTGGGGGAGCTGTAAAATGAGCCTATTTCCCAAAAAAGTGGAGTATCCCTTTAATGTTTAAAGAACTGGAAGTGTTTTCTAAATGTCACGAAATGTTGACTACATTCTTCGGTAGCCTGACAATAGATCAGATGTTTTCATAATATTGTAACTTTTCCAGAGACAAGGTGTTTGTTCCAAGTAGTGGTGCAATGCTACATGATTGGTTTCAATGTACTGCACATGTTGTTCTGCACATGTTGAACTGCACATGTTGTACTTCACAAATTCACAGTTGGGCGAGCTAAAACAATCATCAAACACTTTCTCACGCACACACCTTTTATTTTAGGGAATCATTTGTTTCGGATTGTTCGAATATAAATTAACCACTCTCTCTCTCTCTCTCAAAAAAAAGATTAATTGGCATTCATTAATTTGCTTATTTCTTACTTTATATATATATATAGAGAGTGGTTAATATATAATGTATAAATATATTATTTATAAATATGTATAGCTTAGATCTCAAAGCAGCAGCAGTTTCACAGCTTCTCTAACTCTGCTCTCTCAGAAAGTTGTATGTCTTCCTTTCAAACTCTGATCATTTCTCTTCAGTTCAAAGAGGAGGTGCTGATTGGGTTTTCGTGAATGTTGTCTACTTTCATTTTAATTTGAAGCTCAAATTCAATTTCTGAATCAGCGCTTTGAAACATACTTTAATTGATTTCTCTGCTCTAATGCTTTGTTTTCTCTGTTCCCTGTCTCTTGTCCCTTCCACTTGTCTTGATTGACATGCATGCAACCCTGTCTTTTCTCTTTCTCTCTCTCTGTGTGTGTGAAGCGCGTCCTCTTGATCAACCTGTGCCTTGCTTTGCCAACTTTGAACATGACGAGCAAATTCAGATGCAGAGAAGCAACAGCATGGGACTTCTCTGTAAGTCCAGCTGAAGATTCAGACTGATTCATGCTAGATTTGCTGTTGGTCTGGTTCACTGTAAGATTTCTGCTGAAGATCAGGTCTTGCAGATAAGGACCAGAGTGAACATTTTAGGAACACTTTGAAAAAAGTAAAAGATGCCATAAAGTCAATGTTGAATGCATCTAAAAAATAGTATGATGACTGTTATTGATTATTATCTCTTAAAAAATTAAAGATAACTGAGGTGTTTTAGTTTTCTGTAACCCGTCCAACAAGTTAGTTAAGGAATGTATTGAGATTGAGAACTTATGTTTGAAACTCTTGGGCCTCTTTGTTTCCTAAGAATTTTTCTGTATTTTTTCCACAACGTGTTTAGCGTTTTAGCCGCTGACAGGTGTTTGACCTCTGACCTTGTACGACTTCTGCAGGTAGTCCAACCACGGCCCACCGTAACCTGACCTCCAACAGCCTCAACGATCTCTCAGACAAGCCTGAGAAAGACCAGGTACTGTGACGTGTGTGTGTGTGTGTGTGTGTGTGTGTGTGTGTGTGTGTGTGTGTGTGTGTGTGTGTGTGTGTGTGTGTGTGTGTGTGTGTGTGTGTGTGTGTGTGTGTGCGTGCGTTAATAGTTTCTTCACATGTAGAAGCAGAGATTATTTCTGCAAGAAAATATTGTTGGGTTTTATCACAGACATGATGGTGAAGTGTGTTAGAGTACCAGCGTGAATCTCATGAAAATTTCCAGGTCATATTTTTTCCCCCTAAAATCAAAATCAGCAAATACTACCATGATATATAAATGCTGGACAATTGAATAATATAAATTTAAAATGTTGAAATATAATATTTAAAATGACAACAGTACATAAAATCATATTTAAACTGAGATGTAAAATGAGATGATATATATATAATATAAATTATATATATATATATATATATATATACATATATATATATATATATATATATATATATATATATATATATATATTTATAATTATATAAATATATAATTTAAATTTACATATTTATAATATAATATAGTATAATATTTTAAATAACAACAATACTTATAGTAATATTTAGTAAAAAGAGATGATATACATGTATATCAAAAATATTATATAAAATGTATATATTAAAATATAAATGCTTGGCTATTTAATAACAATGTATTTTGTATAATATTATATCATATTTTGACATTTTATTAACTATTATTAATACTATTTTAATATAATATAATAATATTTAAATAATAATAATTTTAGTACTGAGATTTGTTGTTGTTGTTGTTGTTTTCGTTACACTAATGAGAGTTATGGGGAAATGCTCTTCATCGCCAAGAAAATATTGTCTTAATGGTTTGAAAACAGGCTTTATTTTCTTTAAAATTGAGTGGTATTTTATATTGAATTCTGACCCAGGTGTGTTCTTAACAGGATATGTGAGATTCTCCCACCGAGAGTTCATTACAGGGAGGATAAATGACTGTTTCTCCTGTGGGAAGTGTGGTTAGGAAGGCTACAGCCCTGGGCGTGACATCAGTAGGACAGGAATGAGTGCAACAGGACAAAAGAAACTCTTTCTTCAAACAAAGTAGCGCACAATGAAACTCAGTGGATGTCTTTCACACAAGGACAAAACATAGCTTCTGTCGTCAGTTGCGTCAATATTTGTGGATTAGCGTGAGTGCCTTGTCAAATGCACAGAACTCCTGTTGTGTGTTATTCACGCTACTGCGGTAATTACACTGATAGCACAAGGCCTCTTTTGTGTTATAGTGTCTGTGTGTGTGTGTGTGTGTGTGTGTGTGTGTGTGTGTTCCAGGCTGTCTGTCATCTCAGTGTCAGTGTTCATCGCTAATGAAGTGCTTTATGACTCAGATGCTTTTGTTTATGTAGTTGTGAGCTTGTTTCTTTCCACTCGGCTTAAATGGTATCAGACTTTTATATTCCTCTGAAATATGATCTCATAAAGCTTCTTTTGACAAATGTGTGAAAGAAAGAAATAATGTAATCTGAAGATTGTTCTAGGTATATAGAGATATACATAATAATTATTTACTATATTTGTACAATGATGCAAACTGAGTTCACTTTGCAGCTATGAAAAGAAAAGAGTGTCTTTGTTCAGTTCAGCTGAAGTCAGTTCAGTGTGGATTCAGTTCCGTTGTAAAAGATCATCAATTATTCAATTAGTTCAATTTCACTATAAAGCAGTTCTGCAGAAAACCGTGATGTCATCATCCAGCTCAGTTCAGTTCTCATACAACAGTGTCAGATCAGTAATATTTTTGAATATTAAGAGTCCCCAACTAAGCAAGCCAGAGGCGACAGTGGCGAGGAACCCAAACTCCATCAGCATTACAAGTCAGAAATCAGATTGTGGATTGGTATCATTCAAAATATTTCATCTAGTTGCATCTGATCGGATTCATCACGGCGGTACGGAGACAAAGCTGGCCATCAGGAAGCAAGATAACCCAGGGTTTCCATTAACCCAGGGTTTAGAATGACCCAGTTCAAGTGTGAAAAGCCTACAAACCAACACATTAAAACAGTGCACACACTGAATGTAATGACTTTTATTTTTATTTATTTTTTTTCTAGTTGAATAATAAGTTCATGAAGAAAATTCCTCGGGATGCGGAGGCGTCAAACGTGCTGGTCGGGGAGGTGGATTTTCTGGACTCCCCCTTCGTGGCGTTTGTGCGTCTTCAGCAGTCCGTCATGTTAGGAGGTCTCACCGAGGTTCCTGTTCCCACACGGTAACCAACTCACTATTGCATTGTAATTCATAAATCTGTTGCTATGGTTACAACCAGTGCTTAACTACCGTATATCTTTTTTGCTTACCAGCCACTGTGTTTAGTGGTTTTTCCATGCCACTCAGCATTTTCACTGGCCACAATTTTGACATCGATACCAAAGGGAAAAACTGCCATATAGATATTTGTAATATTATCTCATAATTTGGCAGCAGGTTTATTAGGCTGCTGTCACTTTAAGGCCTGAGGCACGGATCCATTTTACTGTTACACATGCGTTTACTTTCTCAACTGCTTACGTTCACTTAAAACATAACCGACTGTGTTTACGTGAATACTTACCAAGCCTGGCATTTTACATTATTTTGTGTTTTTTACTGTTTAAGTGCAATAAGCCGTGAAAAATAACTCAATTCAATACTGAGAGGCGGCTTTATCTGCCGCACTTTGGGTGTGAGCACAAAATCTGCGGGAATGAGTAAAATTATGCGCAATACGCACAATCCCACCCCGAAATTAAGGCCCTGTAACAGCAATATTATTCATCCGGAGCAAATGAAACGAGTCAGTGAAGCGAGGCGGGTTTGTGTGTCACTCGCTGTCGGAGAGATGAGAGAGAGAGAAAGCGCAGCTGGTATCGTGTATCTACTGCAGAAAAGGAGTATTGGAAGAGTTTCAGAGATTTCTGTATCGAAAAATCTGTATTTTTGACTCTACATTGCACTTAGTTTATTATTTCAGATGCCTTTTTTAAAGATTACATTTGAAAAATTTGCCATGATGGCTGGTGTTAATGTCAAGCCCTGATTACTACAATATCTATTTGTATTTGTAGGTTCCTTTTTATTCTGCTGGGGCCCAAAGGAAAGGCCAATTCATACCGGGAGATCGGACGTGCAATCGCCACGCTCATGTCTGATGAGGTGTGTGTGAAAGTCTTCTCATTCATGTGTTTATATGCATGCTTACAGTATTTTCATAGTTTTTATTTCGGCCCCTGCAGGTGTTTCACGACATAGCATATAAAGCGAAAGATCGTGGCGACCTGCTGGCGGGGATTGACGAGTTCCTAGATGAAGTCATTGTTCTTCCTCCGGGAGAGTGGGATCCTGATATCAGGATCGAACCTCCTAAATCCATCCCGTCTGCTGATAAACGGTACCAGCAATCATTGATCTGACAGGATAATTCATCTGTTGATTGTTAATTGAATCAGCTTAATGACAGCTGATTACAGATGAAACAAACTGAGTTTGTGTGTGTGTGTGTTTCTAGTAAAAACATTATTGCCGGAGGGGAAGGTTTTCAGATGAATGGCGGTACGCCTCATGATGGGAGTCCAGGTGGCGGCGGAGGCCATGCGGTCGGTGATGAACTCAAAATGACGGGCAAGTGAGTGTATAAACGGGCATTCATTTTTTAACGATAACTTGCAAACTTTTAAAGACAGTCCTACTGTGAACTACGAGGTTGTTAATCGATAGTATTTGCTTCGGGTCACATTTATTTCAGCTTAATTTTAAAATAGTAACGGCTAACAGTGGAATTTGTGGTGAAAAACTACATTACCCATGATGCTGTACAAAAAATTCCACCAATCAGATTGTCGAAACTAGCAAAACACTCCAAAAGAGCTCGTTAGCTCCGCCCACTCCATTGAAGCACTGCGCATGACGCAATCGCGTCTCCTAATACTCTCAAAATACTTTAATATGTGTATGTATGCTTTACAATAAACTTAAAATATATTAGTTTTATATAATCAACATTTCTAAATGAGTAGTTTTACTACTCGTTTTTAATTCGATTATGCTGTTCGCAATGCTTCATGGGATTGTAGTTCTTTCCCTCACTAGAGCCGATAAGTACACAGTCTTGTACTTTTGTATTTTTGTCTGATTTTCAAATAATTTTTTGCTTCAAATCATAGTTTGTAATGATATGATTTACCTTGTCGCTGGTTAGTTTGGTTCATGGCTTATAACGCTTTAACGAAGACTTTTATGAAGTCTGGGAAAAATTTATGGGAAAAATACTTCCGGAACCAGCGCCGCTGAACACATTGCCGGGCGCTGTTGCACTCTATTACTTTTTCTGGTGTATGCAATATTAAAACCATATAATATATTTTTTTTTAATTAATAAAAAAATATATATTTTAATGTCAGTATAATTTTTAGGTTACCTGAGAAAGCAGTTTTCAGTAAGAAAACACAATCCCTATCTCTCCTAGGTTTTGCGGAGGTCTCATTCTGGACATCAAGAGGAAACTCCCATTTTTTGCGAGCGATTTTTATGACGCTATCCACATTCAGTCTCTGTCTGCCATCTTGTTTATTTACCTGGGTACCGTAACTAACGCCATCACCTTCGGAGGGCTGCTGGGAGACGCGACGGAGAACATGCAGGTTAGACCGTTCAAGGCTTTTTCACTGTGAGTTTGTGTGTGTTGTACTTAACTAGTATCCGCCGATTTGGCTTGGCTATTGTGGGTTTATTCAGGAGCTCCTGGAAATAAAATTTGGCTGACATTGTGTTCACAGCTTCAGGGATTTAAAGGCCAGGGATAGCTGTTTGATTATTAAACATGTCACTTCAAATATATGTTATGCGTTTCCTAGATCGGGTGTTTGGAAACAGATGTACATGTTTCATGTTGGGATTTGATCCGTGCTATACTGGGAGAGAGAGAGAGAGAGAGAGAGGGAGACAGAGAGAGAGAGAGGGAGGAAGAGCGCTTTTCTTCGAACAACTGTGTATATAAATAGTCAGGATTGTGAATGGTACTTTTGGACATGTGCAGTGACTGCAAAGTTTGCACATATATATAGCAGTGCATTTATATGGCGCAGGCTAAGGAGGATCAGCTATAAATATCCTCAGATTACACACAAGCGCACACACACACATAAAATCACACAACTACACTTCTAAAAAATCCCTCTAAGGGAATCCTTCGTGACCTCTGCCCTTACCTACAAAGCCTGCTTCAGATACGTCGAATAATAGCTTTAGGTTCAGGTTGCTGAATGGCACACAAGGACTTTTTCTCTCACCTGTTTCATAAACCTTGAAGATGACTTGTGTTTGAAGGTAAATATACAAACATGCTTGTTAGAAATGCACTCAAGACACAATTCTATGGAAACCGCCACATAAGAAATAATAAATCATGCACTGGTAAATCATAATTATGACATAAAAGTTGGAATTATGACATACTAAGTTCGAAGTTATGACAAACTAAATCGAAATGATTAAATTAAAAGTCAAAATTGAGTCACAATGAGACTTAAAAGGTCAAAATTGTGACATCAAAAGTTTAAATTATGACATACCAAGTCATATTTATGAGATCAATTTAGAAATTAAGACTTAGTAATAATTATGACACTCAAAAACATCTAAATTAAAATGTACAAATTATGAGATTAAAAAGTCAAAATTATGATTTATTCGAAATTAAATGTATTCCTAATTAAATCGAAATTGACATTCAAACCATATTTGAGATAAATGTCAAAATGATTAGTTAAAAAGTCAAAATTATGACAAAAAAATTTAAAATGGACATATTAAATAAAAATTATGACTTAAAATGTACAAATTATGAGATAAAAAGTCAAAATCATGACATACTAAGTCATTATGAGATTAAAAACTCATAATTATGACTAATTATGACTATAAGTATGTCATAATCTGACTTTTTTTACTTCTCAAATTTTTGATTCATGTCATAATTCCGACTTTTTATGTCATACGTACAGTATGATTTACAAAGATTTACAAGATTGAATTTTTCTTATGTGGCAGAAATGGATTAACAGAATGGACTAAATATGTTTAATGTGTTTAAATATGCCGTGATAACTCACCAAAATTGAGCTGTCACGACTTTATCAAGAGTTTCTAGTCTATGGGATTTTGTTAGGTCAGTTGTATCGTCCACCAGGTGAAAATCATAACAGCACACCTCTCTCCTCATCAACAAAATCAAAACAATGCATTAAACTCTAAGAAAAGTCTGTAAAAATAGGGATGTTAATATGAAGGAAATTTCTGTATTGATTTTTTTCACAGGTGTTTTACCTTTTTTTTTTATATGCATTGCATTGTGTTGTTTTAGGGTTAAAGGAAATGTCCTGGAAGAAAATGGCCTTTTCTGTTTGTTTTCTTACTGTGTACTTAAGTTTAATATTTAGAGGCTTGTTCAAATAACCAAGCCACCGTGTGAGCAAATGCATGTATAATAGTGATGCTCACCTGAGAAAACTCCAGCCGTTTGTGTTGGAAACAGGTGTTTGTCTGATTAAGCGTTTTCAGAAGCTGCTGACGGCACATACAGGCTCAAATCTGATAAGACTTTTAGTGCTTTTAGTGGTCTTATTTTCCGCTTGATCTCTGTGCAGGGCGTGTTGGAGAGTTTTTTGGGGACGGCGTTAACTGGTGCCGTGTTCTGTCTGTTTGCGGGTCAACCTCTGACCATCCTGAGCAGCACCGGGCCCGTGCTCGTCTTCGAACGACTGCTCTTTAACTTCAGCAAGTGGGTGGCGTACACACACACACACACACACACACACACACACACACACACATACTGAAGCATGCATGCACAAGCACATACTCAAACACAAGGTTGCTTTAATGTGGTGTGGTAAAATCCACTTAATTATCAGTTAGCCTGCTGCATTGGTAAAACAGTGGGAACAGAACAAAATAAGAAGAAAAAAGTGTTTATTAAATTATTGCATTAATAATAAAATGAAAAATTATTCTATAATAATTCTATCAACAATAATAATTATTTATTTATTATTTATAATTATGTATTTACTTACGCAAGTATATTATTATTATTATTTAAATATATTATTATTAGTATAAATTAATACAATATATTGCATTAATCATAAAAGATAATTATAGAATAATTATAACATCTTTTTTATTATGAACAATGATTTATTTACTTAAGTTTATTATTATTTACTATTTATAATATGTTATTATTAAACTAAGATAATAAGATTGCATTAATGATAAAAACAAAAAATAATTATGGAATATTTATAACAACAACAACAATATTTATTTCTAATAATCATTTATTTACTTAAGTATATTACTATTATTTATTATTGAAATATTTTATTATAATTGTTATTATTGCTGAATAATCTCAATAAATGATTCTTTCCCCATGTAATGTAGATCCTCCGACTACAGGCTGTATG